>NC_133325.1:541799065-542099065 GCF_042186555.1 Aquarana catesbeiana | reverse complement strand
TAGTAGTACAAAGTGCTCAAACAATGAGTCATCAGTTCCAAAAAGGCAAAATGAAAAAATTATACAAAATATAACAGTATAATGAAATGTAATAAAGTGCGGTCTCAAGGGCGCTAAATCCGAATAGACTGAGGAAACAAAATTGCCTAAAACGTATAAAAAGCTATAAAATGAGTATACAGTGTGGGTACAAAAAAAAAAAAATATATATATATATATATATATATATATATATATATATATAAATTGAACCAAATAAAAATAAATAAAAAAAAGTCCATGTGCATGAGGGCTAGTATCATACTAGCACATAGAAAATATTGTAAATACTGAAACAAAAAAAAAAAAAAAAAAAATCTCAGTGCAAAAGGGCTAGTATCATACTAGCACATATGTGGTAACTCAGCAAATTCTTATTAGTGACTCCAAGTAAATAAATAAATGGTGAACAGTCCCACCACCTTGTAGTACAAAGTGCTCAAACAATGAGTCATCAGTTCCAAAAAGGCAAGTCCACAAGCCACAGGAAAGGGAAAAAAAGTCTTCAGTGGGGACACCTCTGTGCTCGCAAGCAGCTCACCTTACTGCTGCAAGACAACAGCTTGTAATCCAATAACAAATCACCAGCAGGCAAGGGTCCCATCCAGTCAGGGCCGGACTGGGAATAAAAACCAGCCCTGGAAATAATTTCATACCAGCCCCGGGGACGTAGCGTGGGTTGTCAGCACCCAAGGTAGGCAAGTAAATTGCACCCCTAACCGGCGGACATTTAGCACTCCCCGAGTCTCTTCCACTCATACTGTATTAAACCCATTATGGTACATTTTAGGATGTACCACTCCTCTTTGTTCTCCTTTCTTTCCCCTTTATTTCTCTCTATCATAATTTCTTGTTTTTTCCCCCCATCTCTCTCTCTCTCTCTCTCTCTATCCATCTTTCTTGTTCTCTCTTATTATGTCTCTCCCCCTCTTTTCCATGCATTCTCTCTTTTTTCCCCTCCCTCATTTCCTTTCTTGCCCCCTTTCCTCTCCCTCTTTCCGGAAAGTAAATGGCTACATGCCCATTTATTGCATAAAATGATAGATATATATATAGATAGAGATATATATAGAGATATAGAGATATATTATACACACACACACACACACACACACACAGGATGTGAGTTCTGTATGTGTAAAAAAACTAAATTATACTTGGGGGGCACACCCTACAATGCGTTTAAATTCAAGATGGTGCTGATAAGACCAACAAACAGTAAAAATATTACAGCGCACACATACAAAAATGACATTAAAATCCTGCAAGGATATTTAAAAAAACCTGAACATATTAAAAAAAAATGGGGATTTGGTCACACTATATGGCAGCCCACTTACTGCATCAAAGTACCCCTTTAATTAGTGGGTCCTACACTAATAAAAGAATGAAAGATCCTGCGTCTCAACCATTGGAGATACACTCCTCTTTATGGGAGAACTCCACCCCCCCCCCCATTATCTCTTATTAGTGTCCACCAGTTCATAGGAGGAGTCCCTTCAGTTCTCCCATAAAAGAGGAGTGTATCTCCCATGGTTGAGACGCAGGACCTTTCATTCTTTTACTAGTGTAGGACCCACTAATTAAGGGGTACTTTGACACAGTAAGTGGGCTGCCATATAGTGTGACCAAATCCCCATATTTTTTAAATATGTTCAGGTGTTTTTAAATAGCCTTGCAGGAATTAAATGTCATTTTTGTATGTGTGTAAGACACACTACAATAGATGGTCAGAGATTGTGAACATGATGCAGGAGATGGTCAGAGACTGCAGACATGATGCAGGAGATGGTCAGAGACTGCAGACATGATGCAGGAGATGATCAGAGACTGCAGACATGATACAGGAGATGGTCAGAGACTGCAGACATGATACCGGAGATGGTCAGAGACTGCAGACATGATACAGGAGATGGTCAGAGACTGCAGACATGATACAGGAGATGGTCAGAGACTGCAGACATGATACAGGAGATGGTCAGAGACTGCAGACATGATACCGGAGATGGTCAGAGACTGCAGACATGATACAGGAGATGGTCAGAGACTGCAGACATGATACAGGAGATGGTCAGAGACTGCAGACATGATACAGGAGATGGTCAGAGACTGCAGACATGATACAGGAGATGGTCAGAGACTGCAGACATGATACAGGAGATGGTCAGAGACTGCAGACATAGTACAGGAGATGGTCAGAGACTGCAGACATAGTACAGGAGATGGTCAGAGACTGCAGACATAGTACAGGAGATGGTCAGAGACTGCAGACATAGTACAGGAGATGGTCAGAGACTGCAGACATAGTACAGGAGATGGTCAGAGACTGCAGACATGATACAGGAGATGGTCAGAGACTGCAGACATGATACAGGAGATGGTCAGGGACTGCAGACATAGTACAGGAGATGGTCAGAGACTGCAGACATAGTACAGGAGATGGTCAGAGACTGCAGACATAGTACAGGAGATGGTCAGAGACTGCAGACATAGTACAGGAGATGGTCAGAGACTGCAGACATGATACAGGAAATGGTCGGAGACTGCAGACATGATACAGGAAATGGTCAGAGACTGCAGAGATGATACAGGAAATGGTCAGAGACTGCAGACATGATACAGGAGATGGTCAGAGACTGCAGACATGATACAGGAGATGGTCTGGGATTGCAGACACATTAGAGGAGATGGTCGTAGACTGCAGACTAAGGATGAGCTCCGGCGTGTTTGCACAGCCCATGGGCAGAGCCGGCCAGGAAGTTGGCACTGTGCTGTGCTAATCACAGGCAGTGAGACATTTCCTGATCTCTGCAGCTGCGCACTGTGATTAGTGCAGCGCCGACTTCCTGGCGGGCTCTGCACATGGGCTGTGCGAACACACAGGAGCTCATCCTTACTGCAGACATGATACAGGGGATGGTCAGAGACTGCAGACATGATACAAGAGAAGGTCAGAGACTGCAGACATGATACAGGGGATGGTCAGAGACTGCAGACATGATACAGGGTATGGTCAGAGACTGCAGACATGATACAGGGGATGGTCAGAGACTGCAGACATGATACAGGGGATGGTCAGAGACTGCAGACATGATACAGGGGATGGTCAGAGACTGCAGACATGATACAAGAGAAGGTCAGAGACTGCAGACATGATACAGGGGATGGTCAGAGACTGCAGACATGATACAGGGGATGGTCAGAGACTGCAGACATGATACAGGGGATGGTCAGAGACTGCAGACATGATACAGGGGATGGTCAGAGACTGCAGACATGATACAGGGGATGGTCAGAGACTGCAGACATGATACAGGGGATGGTCAGAGACTGCAGACATGATACAAGAGATGGGCAGAGACTGCAGACATGATACAAGAGATGGTCAGAGACTGCAGACATGATACAAGAGATGGTCAGAGACTGCAGACATGATACAAGAGATGGTCAGAGACTGCAGACATGATACAAGAGATGGTCAGAGACTGCAGACATGATAGAGGAGATGGTCAGAGAATGTGGACACATTAGAGGAGATGGTCAGAGACTGCAAACTAAGGATGAGCTCCGGCGTGTTCGCACAGCCCATGTGCAGAGCCCGCCAGGAAGTCGGCACTGCGCTGTGCTAATCACAGGCAGTGAGACATTTCCCGATCTCTGCAGCCGCGCACTGTGATTAGCGCAGTGCCGACTTTCTGGCGGGCTCTGCACGTGGGCTTTGTGAACACGCTGGAGCTCATCCTTACTGCAGACATGATACAGGGGATGGTTAGAGACTGCAGACATAGTACAGGAGATGGGCAGGGAATGCATGTATGGCTGAACTCAGTGTAAAAGCGTATAGTAGGGCTGCGCCACTCTACTTAAACCAGCTCTTCAAGATCAAGTTAGTAATCCTCCTTTTAAAGTACAACTAAGTGCCAGAAGACAGAAACACATCCAATTTCCAAAATTCTAATTGTCTTACAGTGAAGTGGTCAGGATTAGTGGAGAACTTTAAACAGTTAATGAGTCTGTGAAGCTTCCAGCCTGAATCAGCAGTAAATCATCCAAAAAAAAACATCAAACTGTGCAGAACACACAGAGCTCTGGCTAAATAGCTGAGCTGAAATGGTTAACAGCCAGCCATGTGTGACCTGTCACTGGACACAGAATGTGGCTGGCTGCAGTCTCCCAGAGATCTTATCAGTGTGCAGGTTAGGAAGCAAAACAAACAAAGCATATGGAGCCAGACAGGAGGGAGGGGAGGCTGATAGTAACCTGCACACTGACCGAAGGCAGAGATTTCTGGATGACACCGGCCAGCATTACATCTGACATTGCTCCAGACGATCTTGTTTCCATTCAGCCAGAGCTCTTGTGTGCTGCAGGATTCGTTTGACTGTGACCATACCTTCTCTCTATCTCCTCGGCTTCAGGTACTGTGTGTATCTCCCTCCCGACGGCCCCATTCATCCCCGATCCAGCACCTCGGCACATTTAAATGTGGCGGGCTGGAGAGGGAGGGGGCTACACTGTCTGCTGCACGATGGTTCCTTGCTCCTCCCCCCTCCCTGCTACATATTTCCTCAGCCAGCCCCACCTCCTGATCACAGCACAGCCGCTTCTCGCTCAGCTGTTCTTTAAAAAAAAAAGTTACAAAGCTCCTAGCTGACAGCGGCCTCGGAGCAGGCAGCCTACCGGGATATTTCCCGCTATCCCGGTAGGCCAGTCCGGCCCTGCATCCAGTAGTTCAGGCGATTCGGGTGGTGGGTGTGCAGGATGGTATATAAAAAACATAAGCAGACAGTATATAGTATAACTTTGTGGCGGCCAGAGTGGAAAAAGGGACAGGACACAGAAGGGGGATGCACTCACTTTTGTAAAATGAGTGTGGGCGTTAATCCAACGAACGCCGAGTTCGTATACCTCAAAAGGGTGTCTTCAAACCATCCCCATTTCCTCAATACTCGTCACAAATGGATGAATATACATGGAGTGTTGGAAGAGCGTGCACATAGCGTGATCCCGTATATAAATCAGTTTATTAGGTTAAAAACAAATAGTACACTTACATTTAACAGAAGGCTATAGCAAAAAACATCCACGAGCATCGAGCTCGTATCCTATCGTCAGTTTGTGACAGTTCCCGTGCTCCAATCCTGGTCAGGATTGGAGCACGGGAACTGTCGCAGACTGACGATAGGATACAAGCTTGGCGCTCATGGATGTTTTTTACTATAGCATCAGTCTCCTTACACAAACATTCGAGATACAAATCACACACACACACGCAGGCACACACCAGACATACGATCAAACTTAAAACATTATTTCAAAAGACGAAAAATTAGCTCTTTTGCAGAGCAGAGGCTCCCCAACACATCGGAAAGAGATGTCCTGGACTGGGATTTGTTCTCCCCCCTTTTCTTGCCGATGTGGAGGGGGGTTCTGTCTGCTCTGTCTGCATTACAAGTTTGTAATGCATGTGAGAAATGGATGAATTGTAATTATTACTTATGTATGGGACAAGTAGATTTCATTACTTTTGTAGAGTGTTTAATAGTCTCAAGACACAGACTTTGTTGAAGATGGCTGCTGCATTTTCAAGTGTGCATGCGGCCTGGAGGGAGGGGCGGCCAAGCATTTTACAATGGTGAAACGTTGGCTGCTCCCTGTGGACAATAGAAAGGTTTTGTTTGGAGATTAAAAGAACAGGCAAGCATTCACTGTCTGTATTTCTCAATGTCTTGTTCCTGTGAAAGCTGATGTGAACTGAGTTTGAGAAGAGAGGGTATGTTTCAGCCGTGTAATTGTGGGTTATGTGGCTTGGTTGTTTCATTGGATAGCATGTGTTCCTAAGTTGTGCTTTTTTAAATGTTTGTTTAAGTGTTCATTTAGTATCTCAAATGTGTAATTTTGTGGGGAGAAATTTTTAGTTTTGGCGGGAAAATGCGCCATTTTGTTGTGGTCTGGCTTTTGTTGGAGTCACCATGTGGATTGGCGGCAAATTTTGAAGACCTGTGGGCCTTCCTACAGGGGAAGCTGCTCCATTTTGTATTCCTTTGTGTGTGCAAAGCCATGTGGTATAAGCTGCCATCTTTTTTCTAGACTCCTTGTGTGTGAAAAGCCATGTGCTATAAGCTACAATCTGGCTTCTAGGCACCATTGTGTTTCCCTTTTTAAGTGAATTCTATTTTTGTACTATTTACATACTTTTTAAGGAAGCTATTGCGTTTTCTGTATTGAATATTGGTTTTGAGTGAAATCTCTACTTTGCACTGAATTTCAATGGATAACAAGACTAGCTTTAACTGTGAGTTTCTTTTACTTTTAGCAGTGTGTGTTTAATTTTTATTTGTTTTGCGTTTTTGTGTCTTTAGCTGAGGGTTGTATTGTATAGCCTGCAATATATGAAACTAGGCTTACCCTCCCTTTTCCTGTACATTGATATGTAAATAAACCAGTTTGAGGGGTTTTAGAGCTGGGCATGCAATAGGAAGCTCTTTTCAGCATTTGATGTATCCACAGGAAGTTGGGGGGGGGGGGGGGGGGGCTTGGGGTATCACACAAGCAAATGAGATTTGTGCTTGGAGGGACAATGGGAAAATACTAGCGTCTGAAAGTGTTTTAAATATCTCCCAGCTGATTTTTTTTAGTTTTATACTGTAATACAGTTTTGGGTAGAGAGCAAACAGGAGGCAAGTTATTTTTATAATACCGAGGTACAGAGAGAAGCTGCAGTGTTTTGTAAAAGAAGCAGGCAAAAGTGCTCTGTGTAGATTCGTCTGGCGACGCAGTGTACGGTCGTACAGCGCAATGCGCTTGTGTATGCATACACTGTGAGGGGTAGAGACATAATTCGGGGGTTGATCTGTGGTTGTTGGCGAATCATTTGGCATAGTTAATAGTTGGTTGTTAAAAGAGTGGTACTCTGTAGTTCTGTGCCAAAAGTGTTGGGACAACAAGCCATAGAGTTGATGCCTCGTTTTAGGGTTTCTAGTTGAGTGACTAATTTGAAGTCTGTCAATCCACCGACACATATTGTCATATGAGGTTTGTTTGGAGGTCAACCAAAAACAGAGTTGTACTTTCCTCATTAGCTGTCACCTACATTCTCAGCTGATGGGGTAGGTGCAATCACTGTAACATGAATTTCAAAAGGTCCACCACAGGGTTCACGAGTCCCTATTGGACCCTGACACAATAACCAGTTTACCTTCTTTCCAACCAGGTGACTGGGTCACTGTAAATAAGCTTGAGGGATGAGACCACACCAGCCACTGCAAGAAGCGGATCAACCACAAAGAGTAGAGAAGTATCTTCGTTAATTTATATTTTTTGTTTAATACATTTTGGCAAAGGTAACGATGAAAAGCATCCCAACTAGCTAAGAAAGAGAACAGGACACATGGTCGGGTATTAGTGCCCCAGCGATGACGGCGGTACATGCTATATGTGACGTTCATATTGGTGTGAGGAGTTTTGACAGACTAGTAAAATCAACAGACACTTGTCAATAGAACTTAACAACAAAACATTTCTAGAGGGTAAAATTAATTATAATTTTAACAATAGCTCTGGTTCTTGCCAGCTTTGGTATCGGGATGACTAGGTAGCCCACAAGTGTGCTTCAACTGTAGTTTGCTATTAATGCGGATCTAGAGCTTATAAGGTAATTTCCCGTAAGGCAAGAGGTTCATGTGTGCTGGTGAAACTCGTCCCAGCATCTTATGTCGCAGCCGATCGTGAGGATCTGATGGCGCGAGAGAAGGTAAGAATGGCAGGGACAGCTGGAAGGGAATTGCTTGTACAAGGTGGGGGCTTGAGCTTATGAAACGCTTGCAATTAACTGTTGAAGCTATAAGGAAGTTCCCACAGTCCAAGGGGGTTTCTGGGAATTCATAAGTAAAGATTGTTATATCTGGATCGGGGATAGTAGTGACAAAGTTCAGGCCCATATGGATAAGGCTTAGATCCCTGCAAGGCAAAGCCAGAGCTATAGCTAGTGAAGGTTGGAATCCTTTTTAAGGGTTTGGGAATCGTTGGGGATTTAATTTTTATTTTACAGCGGATCATAGTGAAGGAAGTAGGGGTACATATGCTCATGTTGTTTTTGTTTCTATTCCTTCTATATGCCGTAATGAGGTGCTCCTGTTGCCTGATTGGACATGTGACCAGAACCTGAGCAGATGACCACATCTTCCCTGATGAGATGCCCCGAAGCCTGACCCACGAACAAGACACAGAGGATCCCAGAACGACCGGCGACTACTACAGCTCACCACATCATCTCCAACAGAGTCTACATGTCAAGCTGTGTTTTACTTTTTATGGACTAAAAAGAAGATCAGGATTCATCAAGGGACACATGGGATCATATGACAAGAGGAGGGACTGTTGTGGAAAATTTTACATTAATGTATTGTCATAAGAGTCTCCCAGTGTCTGTTCTCTCGCAGCCTGCTCTAAAGAGCTGACTGGGGCAGACTGACGCTGGTTGAGACCTGTTAGGTAGTGGAAAACTTCCTGGTGTTTGGAGAGAGGTGTTTGCGGAGAGAGGACATGTCCGCCAGCAAAGGGCCCCTGTGCAATGCACAGAACGATCGTCTGGTGGGGGTGTGTTTGCTCTGCAAAGACATTATCGGTTTAGCGGTTGTTTGCCCTTGTCACCCCAGTATGCCTGATCAACATAGTTGGGGTGCCATGACGCACACCTGCAGATAATCTCCCATCCACGAGGAACTCTAGTCATCGTCATCTGGTTAATTGATTGTTGTATTTTCCTGTGTTGAAAGTCATGTCTTTATTTGGTTATGTCCTTATGTGTTCATTTCCTGTGAGGTCACAAGCTTTGTAAGAGGTGTTTGGCTGTTTGAAGCCCAACCCTCGAGTTTGGGAGCCGAATAACTTCCTGTTATGCTAATAAAGAGCCAGGAGACTGCCCGGCAGGGGGGGGGGCTTGCTGGCAGAGTGATGCTGGAGCTGAGAACGTAAGGATGTCTTGTGTCTGTTTGTGGGGAAGGGGCACACACCAGAGGAGGGCTACACCAGAGGATGACATACGATCAGAAGGTGAGATGAATTTATATCATTAGATGAAATTGTTATTATTATTAGAAACAGGAGATTGGGCAGTGTGCTCTATGTGCAGCCAAATTTCCATTTCAGTGGGGAGTAACCAGTGGTACGGTGTACCCTGTTGTTATAGGCCCACATCAGTTCAGGTAGGTACTCGGGCCACCGAGCCTTTTGGTTGCCTTCCAGAGTCCGCAGCATCTGGAGCAAGGTGCGGTTGAACCGCTTGCACGCCCCATTTCCCTGGGGGTGATACGGGGTGGTGCGGGAACGTTCGATGCCATACAGTTTATACAACTCATTCATCAAAGTACCCTGAAAACATGCCCCCTGGTCCGAATGTATTCTCTGAGGATACCCGAACACCTGTATAAAGTGTTTACAGACCGCATCCACGGCCGACTCTGCCATCTGGTCTCTGGTGGGTACAGCCACGGCATACTTAGTGAAATGATCTGTCATGACTATACAGTACGAGTGTGAGCCAGCACACTGCTCGGCAGGGGGGGGCTTGCTGGCAGTGTGATGCTGGAGCTGAGAATGTAAGGATTAGGGATGAGCTTCGAGTTCGAGTCGAACTCATGCCGAACAGCGAACAATTTGGGGTGTTCGCAGCAAATTCGAATGCCGCAGAACACCCTTTAAAAGTCTATGGGAGAAATCAAAAGTGCTAATTTTAAAGGCTTATATGCAAGTTATTGTCATAAAAAGTGTTTGGGGACCTGGGTCCTGCCCCAGGGGACATGAATCAATGCAAAAAAAAGTTTTAAAAACGGCCGTTTTTTCGGGAGCAGTGATTTTAATAATGCTTAAAGTGAAACAATAAAAGTGTAATATCCCTTTAAATTTCGTAGCTGGGGGGGTGTCTATAGTATGCCTGTAAAGGGGCGCATGTTTCCCGTGTTTAGTACAGTCTGACAGCAAAATGACATTTCAAAGGAAAAAAGTCATTTAAAACTACTCGCGGCTATTGCATTGCCGGTCCAACAATACACATAGAAGTTCATTGATATAAACGGTATGGGAATTCCCCACAGGGGAAGCCTGAACCAAAACTTAAAAAAAAAAATGACATGGGGGTCCCCCTAAATTCCATACCAGGCCCTTCAGGTCTGGTATGGATATTAAGGGGAACCCCGGCCACAATTAAAAAAAAAAAATGACGTGGGGGTTCCCCTAAATTCCATACCAGGCCCTTCAGGTCTGGTATGGATATTAAGGGGAACCCCGGCAAAAACCAAAAAAAAAATGATGTGGGGGGGTCCCCCTTAATTCCATACCAGACCCTTCAGGTCTGGTATGGATATTAAGGGGAACCCCGTGCCAAAATTTAAAAAAAACGGTGTGGGGTCCCCCCAAACATCCATACCAGACCCTTATCCGAGCATGCAACCTGGCAGGCCGCAGGAAAAGAGGGGGGGACGAGAGAGCGCCCCCCCTCCTGAACCATACCAGGCCACATGCCCTCAACATTGGGAGGGTGCTTTGGGGTAGCCCCCCAAAACACCTTGTCCCCATGTTGATGAGGACAAGGGCCTCATCCCCACAACCCTGGCCGGTGGTTGTGGGGGTCTGCACGCAGGGGGCTTATCGGAATCTTGAAGCCACCTTTAACAAAGGTACCCCCAGATGCCGGCCCTCCCCCCTGTGTGAAATGGTAAGGGGGTACAAAAGTACCCCTACCATTTCACTAAAAAACTGTTAAAAATGTTAAAAATGACAAGAGACAGTTTTTGACAATTCCTTTATTTAAATGCTTCTTCTTTCTTCTTTCTTCTGTCTTCCTTCATCTTCTTCTTCTTCTGGTTCTTCTGGTTCTTCTTCCGGTGTTCTCATCCAGCATCTCCTCCATGGCGTCTTCTTCCCTTCTTCTCCTCGGGCCGCTCTGCATCCATGGCATGGAGGGAGGCTCCCGCTCTTCTCTTCATCTTCTCCATCTTCTTCTCTTCTTCATCTTCTTCTCTTCTTCATCTTCTTCTCTGGGCCACTCCGCATCCATGGCATGGAGGGAGGCTCCCGCTGTGTGATGCTTCTCCTCTTCTGACGGTTCTTAAATAACGGGGAAGCGGGGCCACCCGGTGACCCCGCCCCCCTCTGACGCACGGGACATGACGGGACTTCCCTGTGGCATTCCCTGTGACGTCACAGGGAAGTCCCGTCAAGTCACCGTGTGTCAGACTGTTATTTAAGAACCGTCAGAAGAGGACACAACGGGAGCCTCCCTCCATGCCACCATGGATGCGGAGCGGCCCGGAGAAGAAGATGAAGAAGAGAAGAAGATGAAGAAGAGAAGAAGAAAAGAAGATGTAGAAGAGAAGAAGATGAAAAGAAGAGCGGGAGCCTCCCTCCATGCCATGGATGCGGAGCAGCCCGAGGAGAAGAAGGGAAGAAGACGGCGCGGAGGAGATGCTGGACGAGAACACCGGAGGAAGAACCAGAAGAACCAGAAGAAGAAGAAGATGAAGGAAGATAGAAGAAAGAAGAAGCATTTAAATAAAGGAATTGTCAAAAACTGTCTCTTGTCATTTTTAACATTTTTGACAGTTTTTTAATGAAATGGTAGGGGTACTTTTGTACCCCCTTACCATTTCACATGGGGGGGCCGGGATCTGGGGGTCCCCTTGTTAAAGGGGGCTTCCAGATTCCGACAAGCCCCCCGCCCGCAGACCCCCATAACCACCAGTCAGGGTTGTGGGGATGAGGCCCCTGTCCTCATCAACATGGGGACAAAGTGTTTTGGGGGCTACCCCAAAGCACCCTCCCAATGTTGAGGGCATGTGGCCTGGTATGGTTCAGGAGGGGGGGCGCTCTCTCGTCCACCCCTCTTTTCCTGCGGCCTGCCAGGTTGCGTGCTCGGATAAGGGTCTGGTATGGAATTTAGGGGGACCCCCACGTAATTTTTTTTTTAATTTTGGCCGGGGTTCCCCTTTATATCCATACCAGACCTGAAGGGCCTGGTATGGAATTTAGGGGGACCCCCCACGTCATTTGTTTTTTTAAATTTTGGTTCGGGGTTCCCCTGTTGGGAATTCCCATGCCGTTTTTATCAATGAACTTCTATGTATATTGTGGGACCGGCAATGCAATAGCCGCGAGTAGTTTTAAATGACTTTTTTCCTTTGAAATGTCATTTTGCTGTCAGACTGTTCTAAACACGGGAAACATGCGCCCCTTTACAGGCATACTATAGACACCCCCCAGCTACGAAATTTAAAGGGATATTACACTTTTATTGTTTCACTTTAAGCATTATTAAAATCACTGCTCCCGAAAAAACGGCCATTTTTAAAACTTTTTTTTGCATTGATCCATGTCCCCTGGGGCAGGACCCAGGTCCCCAAACACTTTTTATGACAATAACTTGCATATAAGCCTTTAAAATTAGCACTTTTGATTATTCATGTTCGTGTCCCATAAACTTTAACGGTGTTCTCGTGTTTGAACAAACTTTTTTCCTGTTTGCATGTTCTGAGGCGAACCGAACAGCTCATCCCTAGTAAGGATGTGTTGTGTCTGTTTGTGGGGAAGGGGCACACACCAGAGGAGGGCTACACCAGAGGATGGCATACGATCAGAAGGTGAGATGCATTTATATCATTAGACAAAATTGTTATTATTATTAGAAACAGGAGATTGGGCTGTGTGCTCTGTGTGCAGCCAAATTTCCATTTCACAAATTCCTGGTCCTAGACAACGTGTTGCTGAGGCTTCGGTCAGTCACAGAAGAAGCGGTGGAGAAGATGGCCGTCTGACTGATGCGTTCAGACAATTTTTTAGTCCGCAGCCCCAAGGTATGATCGGTTCCAGTAACCATCGCCAGCGTCTGATTTACATGGTGCAGGAATACCTAGGGGTTAAGATCAGACTTGGACACTTTTCCCACCGAAAATCCTCTGGGTTACTGGGTCTTGAGGATGGATCACTGGCCAGAGCTTGCACACTATGCAATTGAGCTACTGGCCTGTCCTACATACAGCGTTCTTTCGGAACGCACATTCAGTGCTGCTGGAGGCTTTGTAACTGATCACAGTGCGCCTGTCCACCGAATCGGTCGATCGGCTGACCTTCATAAAAATGAATCAGTCTTGGATCACCAGCTACCAAGCACCTGATGCTGATGTAACCGAATATTTTTTTTTTTAATGTGAGATCCCTTCAAGACTGCCTATGCTGATGCTGAGTGACTATTCTGTTATGCTGAGTGACTATCCTTTTCCTCCTCAATTTTCATGCTGATAGCTGATAATTTTTCAGCCCCTGTTTAACAGGGACATGTAATTACAATTTTTGATTCAATACTTTGCAGCAGGGCTCATTCCTGTGCTCCAACTAGAGTATCTGTGAGGGGTTGCAGCGTTGTGGCACCAGCACCAGTGCCTAAGGCCCAATTTTTCAGCCCCTGTTTAACAGGGGCAAATAATTACAATTTTTGATGCAATAATTTGCAGCAGGGCTCATTCCTGCACTCCAACTATAGTATCTGTGAGGGGTTGCAGTGTTGTGGCACCAGTTTTATGAAGATGTATTTTAATTTTTATTGTCATAAGTCTCCCAGTGTTTGTTCTCCCGCAGGCCGCTTTAAAGAGCTGACTGGGGCAGACTGACACTGGTTGAGACCTGTTAGGTAGTGGAAAACTTCCTGTTGTTTGGAGAGAGGTGTCTGTGGAGTGAGGACATGTCTGCCAGCGAAGGGCCCCAGTGCAATGCACAGAACGATAGTCTGGGGGGGAATTGTTCGCCCTGCAAACACATTATTGGTTTTAGTGGATGTGCGCTCTTGTCACCCCTGTATGCCTGATCAACATATTTGGGGTGCCATGACGTACACTTGCAAATAATCTCCCATCCACAAGGAACTGTAGTATTGTATATTGTATCATGTCCTGTGCTTACATCCTGTGTTGTTCATTTACTGTGAGGTCACAAACTTTGTAGGAGGTGTTTGGCTGTTGGAGGCACACCCTCAAGTTTGGGACTTCCTGTTGATATGTAAATAAAAGCAGATGCATGGGTGAGGGAAGCAGAGATGCTGACCGAGCTGAGAATGTAAGAATGTGGTAATGTCTGTTTACTGGGGAATGGGGAACCAGAAGGGAGACATACAATCTAAAGGTACGTTATATCATTAAGACGGAAAATGGGTGCTTATTAGCACAAGAGATATTGCTGTGTGCATAGCATACAGCCATCTTTCTACCACAGATGACGAGCCAGGTCCTTATGGAGCAAACAGAACCCCCTCCACATCGGCAAGAAAAGGGGGAGAACAGATCTCAGTCCAGGACATCTCTTTCCGATGTGTTGGGGAGGCCCTGCTTTGCAAAAGAACTGATTTTTCGTCTTTTGGTATAATGCTGGAAGTTTGATTGTGTGCCTGTGTGTGTGTGCGCCTGCGTGTGTGTGCGCCTGCGTGTGCATGTGTGTGTGTACCTGCGTGTGTGTGTGTGCCTGTGTGTGTGTTTGTGTGCGTGTGACTGATGCTGTGTAACAAGTTTGTGATACATATGAGAAATGTATGAATTGAGTATGGTGTTTAACTGACTGTATTAACCAGTTGCCGACCGCCGCACGACGATGTACGTCGGCACAATGGCACGGGCAGGCAAAAGGACTTATATATAAGTCCTTGCCTGCCCGCGGGTGGGGGGTCCAATCGGACCCCCCCGGTGCCTGCGGCGGTCAGATTATCATCAGGGGCAATCAAAGGTGAGGGGGAGGCCACTCATTCGTGGCCCCCCCTCGTGATCGCTCCTGGCGAATGAAATGCTTCCTCGGCTTCTGTAATGTAAACAGAAGCGGAGGAAGTGATGTCATCTCTCCTCGAGCCGGTCTTTTAGTTCCGGCGCCGAGGAGAGAAGACATCAAGTAAGTTTGCACCAACACTACACTAACAGTAGAACAGCAGGCACACTTTTCACCCCCCATCACCCCCCAGTCACCCCCCGATCACCCCCCTGTACGCCCTGTCACACTGACACCAATAGCAGTTTTTTTTTTCTGAAAATTGCATTGGTGTCAGTTTGTGACAGTTAGAGGTGGTAGGGCAGTTAGGGTTAGCCCCCTTTAGGTCTAGGGTACCCCCCTAATCCCCCCTAATAAAGTTTTAACCCCGTGATCACCCCCCGTCGCCAGTATCACTAATCGATCGTTTATCTGATCGCTGTATTAGTGACACAGGTGACGCTAGTTAGGGAGGTAAGTATATAGGTTCGCCGTCAGTGTTTTATAGCGACAGGGATCCCCATTTACTACCTAGTAAAGGTTTTAACCCCCTGATTGGCCCCTAGTTAACCCTTTCACCAGTGATCACCGTATAACTGTTACAGGTGACGCTGGTTAGTTAGTTTGTTTTTTATAGTTTTAGGGCACCCGCCGTTTATTACCTAATAAAGGTTTAGCCCCCTGATCGCCCGGCGGTGATATAAGTTAAGTTTTAGGGTCAGATAAGGTCTGCGTCGCCCCAGGCAGCGTCAGGTTAGTGCCAGTAGCGCTAACACCCACGCACGCATCATACACCTCCCTTAGTGGTATAGTATCTGAATGGATCAATATCTGATCTGATCAGATCTATACTAGCGTCTCCAGCAGTTTAGGGTTCCCAAAAACGCAGTGTTAGCGGGATCAGCCCAGATACCTGCTAGCACCTGCATTTTGCCCCTCGGCCCAGCCCAGCCCAGCCCACCAAAGTGCAGTATCGATCGATCACCGACACTTACAAAACACTAAGCACACATAACTGCAGCGTTCGCAGAGTCAGGCCTGATCCCTGCAATCGCTAACAGTTTTTTGGTAGCATTTTGATACAGTCGCTGACAGTCAGGAGCTTTTTTGCCTGTGAGTCTCACTAGTGTACCACTAAATTTAGAGCCCAAAATGGCAAATCAAAGGTACACTAGTGAAGAGGCCTACACGTTTCTGAGCATGACAGATAGTGAAGAGGAAGTCACTCATCTGTCAGATTCAGGCTCAGAATACGATCCTATAGACGACAGCGGCTCCATGACAGATAGCTCTGACGACTGAGTTTTGGTCCCTGCCAAGGTCAGGCCTACCAGACCCCAAACTTCTTCTGCTGTTGTTGAGGTGCAGAAACCGCAGGGATCTCGTATGGAGCAGAGAAGTACTAGTGCCGCTATTCCTTCTGGTGAACTGGCAAGCACCAGCGGCCTAGTACACCCTGGTCGTACATCCAGCACTGCAGTAACACTTGGTGACGTGGCGAGTCCCATAAGTGCAGTTCAAGCTAGCGAGGTGGCAGGCACAAGTAGTGTCCCGCTGCCACCAAGAAGACAAAGACATGCCCATAGTGCCCTTCCTGCTGCATTTGCCAATCCTAATTGGGAACCCACCACTTCTGCAGCACCCGTACTTCCCCCATTCACTGGCCAACCCAGCATTCAGGTGGAAACAGTTGATTTTACGTCACTTGATTTTTATTCGCTGTTTTTCACCGAAGATCTCTATAGATCTATTGTGGACCAAAGCAATTTGTACGCTGGTCAACACATTGCCACTATTCCCCAGTCCTCCCTTGCCAGAGATTAGAGACAAATTACGGTCTCCAAATTTAAGATCTTTCTGGGCCTTTCCCTCAACATGGGCATAAATAAAAAGAGTGAGTTGCGGTCATATTGGTCCACTGACCCAATTTACCATATGCCCGTGTTCTCTGCCTCCATGGCCAGGGCACGATACGAGCAGATTTTGCGGTTCATGCACTTCAACAACAATGAACTCTGTCGTCCTCGTGGAGACTCTGAATACGATCGGCTCTACAAAATTCGGCCCCTCGTAAACCACTTCAACCAACGTTTTGCAGAATTGTTTACTCCCCATCAAGTTGTCTGCGTTGATGAGTCCCTGATTAAATTTTCTGGCCGCTTGTCATTCAAACAGTACCTTCCCAGCAAGCGTGCCAGATACGGGGTCAAGATGTATAAGCTTTGTGACAGGGCCACAGGCTATACATGTAGTTTTATGGTTTACGAGGTCAAAGATAGTCACGTAGAGCCGACAAACTGCACTGACTACATAGGAAGCGCTGGCAAGATTGTGTGGGACTTGGTGTCACCCTTATTCGGAAAGGGGTACCATTTATATGTGGACAATTATTACACGAGCGTGCCACTTTTTAGTCACCTTTTTGATCATCAAATTGGAGCATGTGGCACCGTGCGATCTAATCGCCGGGGCTTTCCCCAGCGGCTTGTAGATTCCCGTCTTAGGCTGAGGGAGACAGCCTGCTTGCGGTGTAATAATTTGCTCGCTATGAAGTGGAGGGACAATAAGAATGTTTTCGTTCTTACCTCCCTTCATGCAGACACGACGGTCCAAATTACTACGGTGACTGGTGTTGTGGAGAAACCCCTCTGTGTCCACGAATATAATCAAAATATGGGAGGGGTGGACCTCAACGACCAGTTGTTGGCGCTGTACCTAGTTGCCCGTAAGGCCAGACGCTGGTACAAAAACGTGTCTGTATACTTATTTCAATTGGCTTTGCTGAACGCTTATGTGCTATACAGAGCTTCAGGATGGACTGGATCCTTCCTTAAGTTCCAGGAAGAGATCTTCAGAGCCCTTCTGTTTCCAGACGGTGCTCCACCTCACCATCCCCAACCAAATGCAGTAAGCCGGCTGCATGAGAGGCATTTTATCTATGTCCTCCCGAGTACCCCTACCCAACGAGTCCCTCAAAGAAAATGTTGTGTCTGCAGAAAGCTCGGATATAGGCGTGACACCCTCTATTATTGTCCCTCCTGTCCTGGCAATCCTGGTCTTTGCATTGGTGAATGTTTTGAGCGCTACCATACACTAGTTGAGTTTTAGCGTAGGGTACAGCATTGTACAGACTAGGCACACTTTCACAGGGTCTCCCAAGATGCCATCGCATTTTGAGAGACCCAAACCTGGAACCGGTTACAGTTATAAAAGTTACAGTTATTAAAAAAAAAGTAAAAAAAATAAAAACACAAAAAAAATATAAAATAAAAAACCCCAAAAAATAGTTGTCGTTTTATTGTTAACCCTCTCTTTATTCTCTCTCTATTGTTCTGCTCTTTTTTACTGTATTATATTCTGCAATGTTTTATTGTTATGTTTTATCATGCTTGCTTTTCAGGTATGTAATTTTTTTATACTTTACCGTTTACTGTGTTTTTTGTTAACCATTTTTTTGTTTTCAGGTACGCCATTCAGCTGTAGCGCGGATTTATTTATCTTGACAGCAACAGCGTTTGCTCCCACGATACATAAAGCCGTGACTCCAGCGCTGTCGGAGGTGATTTCACCACCACAGTTACATACTTCAGCATATATGCCGAAGCGTGGGGGCAGCAGTGGGCGGAGGAGCGATTTGCTCCTACCTTTTGCGGGAGGATGCCCCCATGCTTCGGCATATATATATTTTAGGCACAGGTTGCGTTAAATGTTTTATTTTTTTACTATGCGGAGGATGCTTTGGCATATATAAACCATAGAAATGAATTATAAACTAGTATCAAGATGGTATATGACCCCAGTAAGAATACACAGATTCCATCAAGATAGAATATCCTTGTGTTGGAGAAAATGTGGCCAAATAGCAACGATCACACACATATGGTGGGAATGCCCAATAATGCCCAATAATAATGGAGTACTGGAAGGAAGTGTTAAATAACATAAAGGAAATAATTGGAGAAGAAATAGAACAAAATATTTGGACTTGCCTCTTCCATATCTACAATAAACCTAAGAAACAATATAAAAAATCAATAATACCTAACCTCCTGAATGCGGCCAAGGCCTTAATTCCCAAGAATTGGCTAAAAAGTGGAAAACCAGACATTAGAAACTGGCTAAAGGAAATAGATTATCACTACAAAATGGAAGGAGGAGAGAAAGGGGATAATAGTAGATGGGAAAGTTGGAAAAACTACAAAGTCTCGGATATTTATTTAGATAGGATAAAAGAAAGAATAGGTGCAGAGCCAAGTGGATAAATAAACAACATAAAGGAACGGACCAGACACAGGGGAGGGGGAGGGGGGGCGGGGGGAAATAAGAGGGACTGAGAGAGACTAAGATAATAATAGGGTTTATAATTATAGAAGGCGTTTTGTTGTTGGTTTTTAAAAATATTTAAGAATATCCTAGAAGGGAAAAATAATAAAGATGTGACGGAAACAATCCACAATGATGTGAAAAAGGAGAAGAGATAAAGTTTGACACATAAAGTTGAAATAATGTCTCTCGGAAAACTTTCGCTGAAGTGGAAAAGAAAGAAAAAAGAAAAAAAAAAAAATGTTTTATTTTTTACTATTTTTTTTTGTATTTGCTTTGCAGGTATGGTAAGTCTTATGCCCCGTACACACGATCGGATTTTCCGACGGAAAATGTCCGATCGGAGCGTGTTGTCGGAAATTCCGTCCGTGTGTGGGTTCCATCGGACATTTTCCATCGGATTTTCCGACACACAAAGTTAGAGAGCAGGCTATAAAATTTTATGACAACAAAATCCGATTGCGTCAATTCCGACCGTGTGTGGCCAGTTCCGACGCACAAAGTGCCACGCATGCTCAGAAGAAATTCCGAGACGGAACCGCTCGGTCTGGTAAAATTAGCGTTTGCAATGGATACAACACTTTCGTCATAATTAAGGCATAATTTGTTTTTGTTTTTTAGGTTTGTATTTTTTTAAAGGCTGATCTTTGTTTTATTTTATTTTTACTTTTACTCCAGAATATTTTTGTGTGTGTTTTGTGTGTCAAGTTACCACAACACCATTATTATCTTGTATTATTTAATCTCCAGGAGATTGGTTGGTGTTGGTGTCTCTTGTTAATTTCACATTGTATTTTTGATAAGTACCTGAATCCTCACAAACAAACTGTCCTTTTTGAAGGAAAACAAACATAGGCAAGTATAATTGAAACAAAAATTCCTTTATTAAGGGCTCAGAACCAAAGAGGGAGGCAACGCTGGAGAAACAGCAGAAATTAGCGCAGCCTTGGACCCCCAGGACAGACATCAATTCTTTACCAGCAAAATTGGTGGCCTGAGGAGTCCATATGTAAGGGAGTGCAGTCTGATCCAGAAGTCCCCGAGATCCGGAAAGCAGCAGATGACATCTGTGTCCCCAGGCTGTGGTACTACAACAGGCTGCATCTTTTGCCAGACCAGACTGAACCCAGGGTCATCACTTTCTGGTCTTCTTTCCACGCTTCCTTCCTGGCTGTGGCTCTGCTGTTGGAGATGTGGCAGGAGGAGGAGTAGGACCTGGAGGAGGAGGAGGACTAGTATGACCTGGAGAAGGAGGAGGAGGAGGAGTAGTAGTAGGACCTGGAGGAGGAGGAGGACTATGTGTGAGGTCACAAATGTGGGTAGCAGATGTTATTTGGCCCCTCAACCCCTTATTGAGAGCTTCCAACATTAAGGACTCACACATGAGTTGTTGGCCCTCCTCCATCCGCTGCATTTTGCAGGCAATTATGCCAGCAAAGTCCTCCTCCACAGTGTGGGGGGCTGTCAGGGCCTCTGTAGCCTTCCAAAAGAGGCCTATGGCAGCCTCCTCCAGGGTACTCCTCTTCCTGCCACTTTCTCTTTGCAGGTGGCTGGGAGGGACCTGGATATCAGGCAGCCTGCTTGGCCCGGCCACCTCCTGGCTGAGACTTCCTGTGTATGAAAAAGGGACATGGTTTTACTTTTTGCATCATCAATCACAATCATAAATTAGTACTCCAAACTAACATCTAGTTAACATCATTGATTGGACAAGCAGAAATATTTAGAGAAATGCTATACCTGGTTCAAGCGGAGCTCCTCCACATGTTGCTGCCTGGAAGGCCCAGGTTGGGTGTCAGAAGCCTCAGCTGGGGGGGGGAGGAAGCGTGGAAGGAAGACTGGAGAGTGTTGGCCTGGGTTCAGTCTGACCTGCCAGAAAATGCTGCCTGTCATAGTACCACATCCTGGGGACATAGATGTCATCTGCAGCTCCTGATCTCTGGGAATCCTGGACCTTCTTGTGCTCCCTTAGATAAGTGCTCCTCAGGCCACCAATTAGGATCTTCAAATAGGTCATGTCTGCCGTGGGTACCACCGTCTTCACAAATTCCAGCAATTGATCCAGTGCTGCCTTCCTCTTTGTTTGGTTCTTATAATGTGGGTGGTTTATTTCCCAAAGACAAGGCAGCTCCCTGAACATATCTATGAAGATTGCCATAAAGTTGGTATCTTTTAAGATATCCATTTTCACTGCAAGGCCCAACACAAGACAAACCCTAATGTCAGGCAAAACTCTCCTAATCTAGTTACAATATAGGCCTCAATCTAGAAGCAGTATAGGCCCAAGTTTGGCTCTTACCTTCGTTATCACGATCGGCGCCTCCGATACTCCTTCCTCCGCTCACAGATCGTACGTACTACGCACGCGTGTTACGCTTTATACACACTGCGCATGCGTGTAACTCCGCCCTCCCCTGGCATTCTTTCTAGTCTATTCCCCGCCCCTTTTCATTCGGCGCAGTGGGTGAAGAGCACATGGCGGAGTCAGAGCAGGTACGTGCTAATTATAGCAACGAGGAGGAGGAGGAAAGCCCGGATCCGGAAACGTCCCGATCCAGAAGGAGACGATTTAAGGCCTCAAATATGTCCTTTGGTGAGATGTGGGAGATGGTCGACATAATGAAGAAGGCCGACTATGATGGAAAGTATGGACCTTACCCCAACCCCAATATCAGAAAGGCCAAGATCATGGTGAAAGTGGTCAAAAGTCTGCACCGGAATTTCAGGGTACGTCGATCGAAAGATCAGCTCAGGAAGCGGTGGTCGGACCTGAAATTAAGAGAGCCCGAGCAGTACAGAAATACCCGGAGAGTGCTGCAAAAAAGTAAGTAGTTGTGCTGTGTTCCTATTCTTTTTGTCTTTCTTACGTTCGTGCTGCTCCATGTGCTTTTCTTAAGTGTTGTACAGTTTAAAATGGCAACTTTCATGTTCATGGGCACATTATTAGTTCGTATCAAACATTTTTCTTTCAGCCTATAAAACACCATTGTTTTGGCCATATGCATTTGCCCACATTTTTTAGGGCCTACTTGTATGCAACAAATTTGGTTGTGTAGATGGGTTTGTTACTAGAATGAAATGCAAACTAGATTCTGTGTAAGGAGAGGACACACAGCAGCTGTTTTCACATCTGGACGCTGGAGCACTAGTGTGGGACACAAGAACACCCTTTTTATTAGGGGGTCCCACACAGGTGCTCCAGTGGATACTATAGGGGTGTCTCCATCTGTGAAGCTTGTACCAAACAGGTAAAGTATTGAAGCTTGACAAAGGACACTCAAAATTCTACATCTTGGAACGCTGCCAAAATAGACAATTGTACCCCACTTCTAAGCAATGTTTCATATTTATAGTTCTGCCATCAAATATCTGTGTGCTAAGTATACCATTTTTGTTTTACATAGGGGGAAAAGACTCAGAGGACACCCCTCATCCGAGGAGACCAGAGACCCCCCACCTCGGGAAGAAGGGGAAATACCCCCAACACAAGAAGAGCAGGAGGAGGAAGACGTGGTGGAAATTGGCACCACAACAGGTGAGTGTCTGTGACCACAGGCTCAGGTAAGAGATGGATGCCGGCATATTTATAATACCTGTTTTTTTTTTTGGTTTCTATCTTTTTAGGTGATGTTGTGGATCCAGGGCATTTCACCTCTGAAAGTGCACAGATCCTGATTGGGGAGATCATGAGGTGTAATTTAGCATTGGAAAGCCTCAAGAAAAACATCAATGATGTTATTAAAAAAAATAATAACATCATTGATGTTTGGGGGAGAGTTTAAAACCCCTCCAAATCCCTTTGTTTTTTTGTGTGCTCCAATGTTAAAAATGTTTTAGCGATTTTGAGAAAAGCCAAATTTTGAGGATGCACACAGTGTGTCAATATGTGCTATCTGCCATCACAGGAGATCAATGGACGCGTTTTGGGGGTGCAACCCCTTCCTCAATAATAAAGTAGCTGAGAGGAAGGGGTTGCTCCCCCAAAACACGTCCCTTGATCCCCCGTGATGGCAGCTAGCACATGTTGACATTCGTAAATTGGTGTGCATCTTCAAAATTTGGCTTTTCCTGGGGTGACTTCACCCCATCTGAACGCAATATCAAACACAGTTCCTAAATACTCATGTCTGATATTGCCTTCAAGTTCTACCTAATGTGAACTTTGTAAGTTCAAGATTTGTGTCTTTCTTGTTGTTTTGAAACATGCCTGTTTTATCTTAAATGGACATTTCTATTTTTGATAATGGCACCACAAAAATCGTTATACAACAAACATGTTGGTTTGTTTTAAAAACCTTTTCTAAATGCACATGTGATTGTGCAGGTATTAAAAAGATTGTTAATCAAGAATGTTGGATTATTGTCTCAATGCTACAACACTTTGTGGTGATGTAATTGCTGCTTTCTGTGACAATGGGTGTTACTTCCTAAGGGCAAATCCACTTTGCACTACAAGCGCAGTTTCAGTGCATTTTCAAGTGCACTTGTAGTGCAAAGTGTCTTTGCCTTTAGTAAATAACACCCAACAGTGCTTTGTAAGGTTACTCAATCACGCCATTTTCAGGACTCACCACATTTCTGTCAGGGTCAGCTAAAACAAACACAAGCAGTAAATGTCACCAAAGATTTGCTTAATTTTTTTTATTTGATCAAGGTTTCACAAATTGTCTGGCATATTGATGGCCCCCCTACCCGCAAAGAACTCAAGGTATCTTAGCCAGACATCATGGGCACTCAGGGAGGGCAAGCCAGGATGGCGACTTTCAAGCGCCGTCAGGGTTGTTTCATTTATAATTCCGGCCTCAGGCTCAACTGAGCCAGCATAGTGGGCAGAATGTTGCCGTAAAAAGTTATGTAGAACACAGCACGCCAGGATTATATGATTCAGTTTATACTCCGCCATATGGATGGGTGTAAGAAATAGGCGGAACCAGCTGGCCATGATTCCAAATGTGTTCTCCACCACTCTTCTGGCTCTGGCCAGCCGGTAATTAAAAACCCTCTGGTCCGGGGTGAGGGTCCTCATCGGGAATGGCCGCATAAGGTGGTCCCCCAGCGCAAAGGCTTCATCCGCAAGGAAGACGAATGGGAGTCCTTCCACACTGTCTTCTGGAGGTGGCAAGTCCAAGCTGCCATTCTGGAGCCGCCTGTAAAACTCCGTCTGGGTGATGACTCCACCATCGGACATCCGGCCATTCTTCCCCACGTCCACATACAGGAACTCATAATTAGCCGGCACCACCGCCAGCATCACAATACTATTGAACCCTTTATAATTATAATAGTATGACCCCGAGTTGGGTGGTGGGACGATGTGGACGTGTTTCCCATCAATTTCCCCTCCGCAGTTAGGAAAGTCCCAAAGCTGGGCAAAGTGGGAGGCCACAGTCTGCCATTCCTGTGGCATGGAAGGAAACTGTGGAGGAAAAAAAATTAGTCTTTTTGCACATTAAAACATGGAAAGCAGATTAGACACAAACATTCTTGGCCAACATTGAGATAACATTTATTAATGGGAATTTTTAAACACCAAAGTATAAGGTACACCTATCAGATTCCCCCTCCCCCACCCCCTTTCATGGGCCATTTCTAACATTATAGGGGAGGGGAGCTCTTGGACAGGTAACACTCTCCACTTCATTGAGAGATGAATGCCTAAATAATAGGTATTACTTTGAACAGCCCCTCCTTAGTTACACTATTGGCAGCCCACTGGACAGGTAAGAAGTGTCATAATACAAAGATATAAATACACACTGTACACATTTGAGCACGTTTGGAAATTCTGCTATTACCTATCAAGATAATAATAGGATACAAAAACTTGAAACAGTACCATTTGAAAGTATACAGGCAGGCCCTTGCACTACATGCTTTGGGGAATTCATCCATAAATCTGACCAACAAAGAGGCTGCCTGAATTTAAAGCATCAATCACATTTTTAAACATTTTAGGGGGTGTTTGGGGTAAAGCACTACTATGGAGCTGACAAAATACATTGTTAAGTGACTACATGAGGTGAATATAGGGCCAGGAGAGCATGCTGGGGAGGTAAGTGAAGGCAAATATGTATGAAGGAGCAAAATTATAATTACATAAAAATCCAGCATGAATGAGGACAAAGGGGACATTCACAGCATATTACAATCATGGTAATTAGGGAATGAGGAAAGAAATACAATATATTATCAAACAATAAATACAATAAAATGTGATATTAAAGGATAAAAATCTTACCCTAATATACTCCTTCTGCAGGACCTGTATGATGGCAGAACAGGTCTCTGGGATAATGATCCCCAGAGCCTGGGGTGAGATGCCTGTCGAGAACTTTAAGTCGTGCAGGCTTCTCCCCGTCGCCAAGTACCGCAGGGTAGCGACGAGCCTCTGCTCCGGAGTGATGGCTTGCCTCATGCAGGTATCCTGCCTGCTGATATAGGGGGTCAGCAAAGCCAACAAACGGTGAAATATGGGGTCCGTCATCCGGAGAAAGTTCCTGAAATCATCAGGATTATTCTCCCGGATCTCACGGAGCAAAGGCATGTGACAGAACTGGTCACGCTGAAGCAACCAATTCTTGGTCCATGAACTCCTCCCCACCCTGTTCATGGACTGGACTTGTGTCAAGGTCAGGACCCCAACACCATGCCCCCGCACAGAACAAAACTCTACGAAGAGTATGTATACGCAACATGGCTAGAAAACGGTCGGCTGCTCAGAATGAAGTAACAGAACGCACTGAAGAACAGCAAGGCCTGTGAAGAGCGACCTGAAGAACAGTAATGAACGAACAAGAACACAATGACAAGTCATGCGTAGCTTGCTTGCACGCACTGAAGAGCAGATACAAACCCACAAGCACAAACTGAACAGCAGAAAACGATCTGAAAACCACGAGTCTGAAAAAGCATGAATCGTCTCTCACCAAACTTTTACTAACACGAGATTAGCAAAAGGAGCCCAAAGGGTAGTAACAGAACGCACTGAAGAACAGCAAGGCCTGTGAAGAGCGACCTGAAAAACAGTAACGAACAAACAAAAACACAATGACAAGTCACACGTAGCTTGCTTGCACGCACTGAAGAGCAGATACAAACCCACAAGCACAAACTGAACAGCAGAAAACGATCTGAAAACCACGAGTCTGAAAAAGCACGAATCATCTCTCACCAAACTTTTACTAACACAAGATTAGCAAAAGGAGCCCAAAGGGTGCCACGCTTGGTTCTGAACTGGCCTTTTCTAGTCTCATCGTACGTGGTTTACGTCACTGCGTTCTTGGCGATCGGAAATTCCGACAACTTTGTGCGACCGTGTGTACGCAAAACAAGTTTGAGCCAACATCCCTCAAAAAAAATCCTAGGATTTTGTTGTCGGAATGTCCGATCAATGTCCGACCGTGTGTACGGGGCATTACTGTTATACTGTAATGTTATTTTGTTTTATTGTTAACCATCATTTGCTTAGCAGGTACGCCATTCAGTTGCAGCGCGGATTTATTTATCTTGACAGCAACAGCGTTTGCTCCCACAATACATAAAGCCGTGTCTCCAGCGCTGTCAGAGGTGATTTCACCAGCACAGTTACATACTTCAGCATATATGCCGAAGCGTGGGGGCAGCAGTGGGCGGAGGAGCGATTTGCTCCTACCTTTTGCGGGAGGATGCCCCCATGCTTCGGCATATATATATTTTAGGCACAGGTTGCGTTAAATGTTTTATTTTTTTACTATGCGGAGGATGCTTTGGCATATATAAACGGTGCATATATGCCCATCATTAGAAGTGGGTGGATGAAGGGAGGTATTCTAATGGTGGGCATACCCACCGATCAATCTCTTTTTTTCGTTCAGCCCACAGGCTGCATGAAAAAAAAGTTTACAATATATGCCCAACAAGGACCAGCAACTTATTGGTATGTTGCTGGAGTTTAAGTGATTATACCAGAATGATGCCTGCAGGTTTAGGTATCATCTTGGTATCATTCTTTTCAGCCAGCCATCGGCTTTCAATCCCAGCAGCTAATTAGCCTCTAGACTGCTTTTACAAGCAGTGGGAGGGAATGCCCCCCCCACCGTCTTCCATGTTTTTCTCTGGCTCTCCTGTCCCAACAGGGAACCTGAGAATGGAGCCGTTGATTCGGCCAGCTGAGCATAGAGCTGATCAGAGACCAGAATGGCTCCAATTATCTCTATGGCCTAAGAAACCGAAAGCTAAGAGCATTTCATGCATGACTTAGATTTCGCCGGATGTAAACAGCACCATTGGGAAATTGGGAAAGCATTTTATCACACCAATCTTGGTGTGGTCAGATGCTTTGAGGGCAGAGGAGAGATCTAGGGTCTAATGGACCCCAATTTTTTCAAAAAAGAGTACCTGTCACTACCTATTGCTACCATAGGGGATATTTACATTCCCTGAGATAACAATAAAAATGCTAAAAAAAAAAATGAAAGGAACAGTTTAAAAATAAGATAAAAAAGCAAAAAAAAAGCAAAAAAAAAAAAAGCACCCCTGTCCCTCCCGCTCTCGCGCAAAGGCGAACGCAAGCATTGGTCTGGCATCAAATGTAAACAGCAATTGCACCATGCATGTGAGGTATCACCGCGAAGGTCAGATCGAGGGCAGTCATTTTAGCAGTAGACCTCCTCTGTAAATCTAAAGTGGTAACCTGTAAAGGCTTTTAAAGGATTTTAAAAATGTATTCAGTTTGTTGTTCAGACATATACTCCAACCTCATCACCCATCAGGCTACAAAATACCACATTGTACCTTTCAAACCTTGGATCTCTATTCTGGATGACCAAGAGGCTCCAGAGAAGATTCTCGCAGGATATCAAAGGGTACGCGCTCTAGTAATGTGTGAAACATAGCGAGAAACCCAGGTTAAAATTGCCCATCGGGCATATTTCCCGTTTCGCCACAGCAAAACTGACTCAACTGACTCCGCATGCCCTTGGTGCTCTATCCCAAGACCATCCTTGTTCCACAGATTATGGACTTGTCCTGCAATCTCCACCTTCTGGGACCAGGTAATGGACTATATTGCCAGATCCCAACATATACGTCTACCCAAGGACCCACTATTATGTCTCTTCAGTTGCGACACTCCGAAAGCCTCTTCACCAATGCCTACCCATACTTCTCTTCCTCAATGGGTCCATATCTGCCTACTGGCAGCCCGCAGGGCAATAATGTTTGCTTGGATCAACCCTTCTCCGCCTCAAATTGCCTTGGTCAAACAAGCACTCTTAAAGCTATTCCACATTGAAAAATTGGATATCATCACTCAACACTCCATATCCCTGAAACGCTTTATTGCAAGATGGCATCGCTTCATGGAACACTCCTTTTCTCCAGAAGAAATTTCTTCCCTTATGGCCCCCTTCCATTACACGGATTGGTACCTGCGAGCAGATCTTGCTAACACACTAGGCAAACTCCGGATCCAGCCCGCCCCCAATATCCTAACCCCATATAGCCTCCCCCCTGGACATTCCACCTAATCTGTTTAATCTATCTACTTAGGTTCTTCTTGATTTGACATGATACATCTTACATCTTTGTAATGGTAGTGATCTCTTTACCCACTCTACGAGTAAATGTTAACATGCTTCCACTCCTTAGGCAGTGCCTTCAGATAACTTAATTTGTTAGACCAGATACCTCTTTATCAGATTCATCCTTATTGTTTACAGGCCTCAAATCTCAGAACTTTATTCTGCTCATTATTCTACATTACTTGTACTACTGTTTTCCGGCTCATTACACTCTTATTTACGTACTGTATACTTTTGTTTGTAAAAGCTCAATAAACATATTTATAAAAAAAAAAAAAAAAGCATGTCGTGTTTGGTATCCATGTACTCGGCCTAAGATCATCTTTTTTATTCCATCAGACATTTGGGAAATATAGTGTGTTTTAGTGCATTAAAATTTAAAAAAGTGTGTTTTTTCCCAAAAAAATGCGTTTGAAAAATCGCTGCGCAAATACTGTGTGAAAAAAAAAATGAAACACCCACCATTTTAATCTGTAGGGCCTTTGCTTTAAAAAAATATATAATGTTTGGGGGTTCAAAGTAATTTTCTTGCAAAAAAAAAATTTTTTTCATGTAAACAAAAAGTGTCAGAAAGGGCTTTGTTTTAAATGGTTGGAAGAGTGGGTGATGTGTGACATAAGCTTCTAAATGTTGTGCATAAAATGCCAAGACAGTTCAAAACCCCCCAAATGACCCCATTTTGGAAAGTAGACTCCCCAAGCTATTTGCTGAAAGGCATGTCGAGTACATGGAACATTTCTATTGTGACACAAGTTGCGGGAAAAAGACAAACATTTTTTATTTTTTTTTTGCACAAAGTTGTCACTAAATGATATATTGCTCAAACATGCCATGGGAATATGTGAAATTACCCCTTAAAATACATTCTGTGGCTTCTCCTGAGTTCGGGGATACAACATGTGTGAGACTTTTTGGGAGCCTAGCTGCGTACGGGACCCCGAAAACCAAGCAGCGTCTTCAGGGGTGTAAATTTTTGATTTTACTCTTCACTGCCTATCACAGTTTCGGAGGCCATGGAATGCCAAGATGGCACAAGCCCCCCCAAATGACCCCATTTTGGAAAGTAGACACCCCAAGCTATTTGCTAAGAGGTATGGCGAGTATTTTGCAGACCTCACTTTTTGTCACAAAGTTTTGAAAATTGAAAAAAGAAAAAAAAAACATTTTTCTTGTCTTTCTTCATTTTCAAAAACAAATGAGAGCTGCAAAATACTCACCATGCCTCTCAGCAAATAGCTTGGGGTGTCTACTTTCCAAAATGGGGTCATTTGGGGGGGGGGGGGTTGTGCTATCTTGGCATTTTATGGCCTATGAAACTGTGATAGGTAGTGAGGAGTGAAATCAAAAATTTGCGCCCTTAGAAATCCTGAAGGCAGTGATTGGTTTTCGGGGCCCCGTATGCAGCTAGGCCCCAAAAAGTCCCATACATGTGGTATCCCCATACTCAGGAGAAGCAGCAGAATGTATTTTGGGGTGTAATTCCACATATGCCCATGGCATGTTTGAGAAATATATCATTTAGTGACAACTTTGTGCAAAAAAAAAAAAAAAAAAGGTTTGTCACTTTCCCACAACTTGTGGCAAAATATAAAATATTCCATGGACTCAACATGCCTCTCAACAAATAGCTTGGGGTGTCTACTTTCCAAAATGGGGTAATTTGGGTGAGTTGTGCCATCTGGGCATTTTATGGCCTTCAAAACTGTGATAGGTAGTGAGGAGTGAAATCAAAAGTTTACTCCCTTAGAAATCCTGAAGGCGGTGCTTGGTTTTCGGGGCCCTAGTTTGTAGACGCTATAACTTTTGCGCAAACCAATAAATATACGCGTATGGACTTTTTTTTACCAAAGACATGTGGCCGAATACATTTTGGCCTAAATGTATGACTAAAATTGAGTTTATTGTATTTTTTCTTTATAACAAAAAGTAGAAAATATAATTTTTTAAAAAATTTTCGGTCTTTTTCCGTTTATAGCGCAAAAAATAAAAACCGCAGAGGTGATCAAATACCATCAAAAGAAAGCTCTATTTGTGGGAAGAAAAGGACACAAATTTTGTTTGGGTACAGCATTCCATGACCGTGCAATTAGCAGTTAAAGCGACGCAGTGCCAAATTGTAAAAAGTGCTCTGGTCAGGAAGGGGGTAAATCCTTCCGGGGCTGAAGTGGTTAAGTTGTGTAATAAGTAACTGAATGAGAAATGGAGACATTGTTTTGTGTGTGATTGAAAGTTTTGATTTGAGAAAATGCCTGCTAGCTACCATGAGGTTCAGTGGAGGAGGGGCAGGCATGGTTGTTACAATAGGACCTGCTTCTGTGTTGAAGGGGCTACGCCCTGTGGGAAGGGAACTCTAATGTTCGGAGCAGATATGCGAGCATCACTGTTTGTATTTCTCAATGTCCTGTTCCTGTGAAAGCTGTTGTGAACTTTGTTTGAGAAAAGAGGGTATGTTTCAGCCGTGTTATTGTGGTTTATGTGGTGTTGTTGTTTCATTGGATAGCATGTGTTCCTAAGTGTGCATTATCAATTGTGCGGCGAGATTACATACTTTTCAGTGGAACTGTTCCTAAAGTGTTTGTATTATGGTTTAAGTGTTCAACAATTGCATTTCATGTGCTCATGTTTTAGTGTGGTCCTTTTGTCATCGGCCATCTTGCTGTGGTCCAGATTTCATCTACCATTTTGCTTTAAGTTGTGCTTTTTCATGTAACTGTAACACTTTTAAAATGTGCTGTTTGGTTGGAGAGCCTGTGTTTGAAGCCTCCCAAGGTGTGAGGCCTCCCTAGTGGTATGTAGAGGGAAATGTTTGTAAGTATTCATTTAGTATCTCAAATGTGTAATTTTGTGGGGAGAAATTTTGGTTTTGGCGGGAAAATGCGCCATTTTGTTGTGGCTTGGCTTTTGTTGTAGTCACCATGTGGCCATAGTCGGCGGCCATTTTGAGGGGCTGTGGGTCATCCTACAGGGGAAGCTGCTCCAATTTCCTTTGTGTGTGTGTGTGTGTAGCCATGTGGTCTGGGCCGCCACCTTCTCTCTAGGCACCATTTCCTTTTAAGTGAATTCTATTTTTGTACTTTTTACATACTTTTAAGGGAAGCTATTACATTTTCTGTATTGAATTTTGGTTTTGAGTGAAATCTCTACTTTGCACTGAATTTCAATGGATAACAAGACTAGCTTTAACTGTGAGTTTTTGTACTTTTAGCGGTGTGTGTTTAATTTATATTTGTTTTGTGTTTTATCGATTTAGCTGAGGTTTGTATTGTATAGCCTGCAGTATATGAACCAAAGCTTACCCTCCCCTTTTCTTGTACATTGATATGTAAATAAACCAGTTTGAGGGGTTTTTATGAATCCACAGGAAGTTGGTGGGAGGAGCCTGGGTCCTATGACACAAGCAAATGAGATTTGTGCTTGGAAGGACAATGGGAAAATACTGGCCTTTGAAAGTGTTTTAAATTTAATTCCAGTTGTCTTTTTAGTTTTATACTGTAATACAGTTTTGGTAGAGAGCAAACAGGAGGCACCCAAGTTATTTTTGTAAGATCTAGGTACAGATAGAAGCCATAATATTGTTTTGAATAAGCAGAGGATTTCATGGTGTTTTTGTAGTTGTCGGACAAACACGTTTAGAAGGCTGTATATCGTGAGATCGATCAGGCCGTGTAAAATAATCGGAATTCCAGTGCGCGATTGTATTGGCATAAACGTGAGGAGTAGTACGCTAACAGCCCCGCTCAGGCCGTGTATAATAATCGGAATGCGGGGGTCGTTTATGGTGATAAAGGCGCAAACCATAACCGCTCCGAAAATAAAGCGCAGGGTTCTCTGGACACAGAGTTCGTCAAAAAAATCGATTCGAATCATCATGGGCAATGGGTCATCCGTGCACCCCAGTCAGACAGCTGCATAATACATGTGTAGCACTAACTCACGGTGGAGCTGCTGATTTAAAGCGGGCTGTTACCATCACCTTGTTACCTGTAATTTCACCAACACCGGGTCTAGGGTCCTCGTTGAGCTTACTATCAGACAATGTAGGCAACAGTCACTTGAGTACTTTTCCAATGCTTTAATGGAAGATAACTGGAAGAAGTAGCAGGAAAGAGGTAGAAGAAGAGTTGCAGGGAAGTTCAAATACCTTTTCTTGGCATAGCATCAAGGAATTTAAATCTTTGGGATGAATGTATCTTCAGCTTAGGATTAAATCTTTGCTCGCCCGGATAGGTCTCTCTCACTAACCTAGCAGCCAGAACGCAGCACGAACAAAAAGTCTCTGCCACAGACTTGAATGGAACAAACTCATACGATCCTCTGCCACGGGATGTAGTAGTTTTTGATGAACAGCAAACACAGTACCAGAACCTTTAAGCCAACCCGGCAGTACTTGTGCGGTAGAGTAGTTTAGGATGCGTCCTCCAATCGAGTCACCAGGCCCTTCTTAAGACCAGCCTTGCATGGTCCCTTCCAAGATGGGTCCTCCCATGGATCTTCCCGATTGTCCGGCTTCTTCCCGCAGGACAGACAGCACAGGACCATCCCAGCAATAACAGGCCCCAGACAGACTTCTGGGTCTACCCGCTCGGCTGCCGCAACGCAACCCTCCAGGCCAGAGGGCCGCGAGTTAGAACTCACTAACACATGCCTCTAGGCCAGGAGGGCCATGAGGTAAAGCTCCTAGAAACATGGCGTCTTTCCCAGTCATCTCCAGGACAGAAGAACACTCATACACCTCAGCCTGTAGCTTTCCAACACTGACCCATGATGACAACGACACCCACAGGCACAATGTGGAACTGCACGCAACTCAGCCAAGCTGGAACAGAGGCTAATCTAACATTAGATTAAATCTAACTAGATACAAAACAGATGACCCACTATATTTACCTATAAGTGGTAGATTGAAAAATCTACCAATGCTACATACTCCCCCCACTACAATAGACGTTGTCCTCCATGTCTGGCAAAATATAACTCTCAAGCCTGAGAGTAGGTATTTGAACTTAGAACTTGGATGAAAAAGAAGAAAAGACGGGGGCGTGGCCTGGAGCGGCATGGAATAGGACGCAGATAGACAGAGCTTCGCCGGCCATTAATCCTTTCAGAACATCCTGAGACTGCTAAATAGCGATTACAAACCCAAAAATCAGCGCTACTGAATTGGCAACCTGCCAGGACTATGTCGCCGATGAAGAAGACATCCGCAGCGGCCGTAAAGCTAGGACAATTCCGACGGCAAGACACAGATTCCCCTAGCCAAGATGGTGCCGCCGCGCTGGAAGAGGAGCTTTCTGCCGGAACAGACACAGCGAGGGTGCTTGAGGCGATTTCATCATGCCAAGAAGCCATCACAGCGTGTCAGACCTCCCTCACAGCGCGGATCGAGGAGGTTAAGGTAGACATTTCACTAGTAAGGCAGGATTTTCAGAAGCTTAAGGGCAGAGTCACTGAGGCTGAGACCAGGCTGGGTAATGTGGAGGACTCCCTCCCCCCACTGCAGAACTCCCCGACGGAGCTGCAGCATCAAGTGAATCAGCTAATACAGAAGCAAGATGACATTGAGAACTGGCTCAGACGTTGTAACCTCAGATTTGTTGGACTCCCTGAGGGGGTAGAAGGGAAAGATCCCCCATGTTTCTGGAAACTCTACTTTGTGACACATATGGGAGAGAATTGTTCTCGCCTACATTCGTGGTCGAACGCGCGCATCGCCTATCGGGCAGATTACCACCACCAGGAGCCCCCCCCGCGCACGTTTATACCAAAATTCTTGAACTACAGAGATAGAGACGCCATACTACGTCTCAGCAGAGTGAAGGGTAATATTGCCGTTTACCCGGACTTTTCTGCGGAAGTACAGCGGAAAAGGCGCACATCCATGGAAGTCAAGAGGTGCCTGCGCATTAAGAATATCAAGTACACAATGCTTTTCCCAGCTCGGCTCCGCGTGGAGGGAGAGGATAAGGCTCATTTCTTTGAGCATTCGGAAGCAGCTATCGCATGGCTGGAGCAAAGAGAGGCCCACAGATAAGTAGTTATACTATTCTTTTCTGCACCTGAGTCAACACACGGCCCCTCAGGGTCTTCCTCCCTATTACATCCCGGCCATCCCCACGGAATCACTTAAAGTCGGAAATTCTATACAAACTCGTGGGATGGGCGGACTGCTTTTTGCAACCTGCGATTCTGGAGGGTTGAACACTGGATTTGCACTGACCAGGCCCGATTCTAAATGTACTCGCTGAGCAGGCATGCTCTGCTAAGCATCATAGTTACACACCCTCATCGGAGGTCTTGGCAGGCTGTGACCCAAAAGACTCCCACTCAAGCACTACAAATATAATTTTTCCGACAGACTCCCTATCGTCCCCAGTCATGGTGACACGCTTCATAGCTACATACCTCTAATCTGGAAAAGCAAGGTCCACATTTTCAACCGACGGAGCGAACATCTGTCCTGAAGCACTCACCATGTGAGGTGAGTCGAGTCCTGTAATGTGCAACGGTACACAGCGTATTTTCGCCCCATGTACCAAAGTTCACCACCTGATCTGGAACATACAGAATGTGGCTACGCTGTATATACTCCTCAAGGTTCCTGAGCTTACCATTATCCAGATTACAGTGACTGCCTTACAAATATTGATACGATATAACCTTTTTTCCACAGGTTGGACAATGTTTATGCCCTGTTGGCAGTTTGGGAATAAAGCTCGCACCAGTTTTGGAAGGTGCAGGGTGGGGTGGGGGGTTGGGGGTTTCAGAATTTTACAAGATATGCTGTATTACCCAATGTCAATTGCAGTTATTCGCCATTATATTAGTCCCATGGTGTTATTGGTAACGGCTCCTCAATGCAATATTTGTGTGGGGGTGCTGAGAGCTGGGGGGGGGGCTGAGTTCTGGAGTTCAATACCATCTTTACATCCCTAGATGTCTAACTTGAAATTTATCACGTGGAACATCCGCGGTATTAGAGACCCCATAAAGAGATCGGCTGTATTCTTACTTCTTAAGAAACAAAGAGCAGATGTGGTGGCTCTGGTGGAAACACACGCTGAGGGTCTCACACACAGAGTACTCAAGCGGCCGTGGATTGGGTGGGCATTCCATTCAACGCACACCACACTCTCAAGGGGAGTCTCGCTTTTAATAGCCGAAAATACTCATTTCGAGCTCCAGGACTCAGTGATTGACCCTCTGGGTAGATATGTTTTCTTAAAAGCTAAGCTCCACGGGGATATGATTCTCCTTATGGCATTTTATGTCCCACCACCATTTAACTCTGCTGTTATTACCGCTGGGTTTGATTTTATGACTCTACATCCTAACACCCCGGCTATATGGTTAGGTGACTTTAATAATACTCTAGATCCAGCCTTAGACAGACTCAGTAACTCATCTGCTGAACTAGTGATATCACACCCTACAAGATTCGCTAGGCTTTTATCAGATTTTAACCTAGTAGATACCTGGAGAACTAGGAATCCCACAATTAGGCAAAAGTCCTGCTTCTCCGCATCACATCGCACTATGTCGCGTATCGATCTTATACTAGTCTCCAAAATGCTCCTCCCTAGATTGTCAGATGTAGGCTTCTCTCCTAGATCCCTTTCGGATCATTGTCCTTACTGGGCCACAGTTACTGTCCCGCACAACCGCCCGCCGGCGACATGGAGGTTGAACCCCTTCTGGTTGTCTATACTGCCGGAAGATGATGATCTCTCGACGGAATGGGGAAATTATTTTCTAATTAACGAAGGTTCTGCCTCGGTACAGCTGGTGTGGGAAGCATATAAAAAGCATGCCCGTATGATCCTGACCAACAGAATTAACAAACTCAAAAGAGTTTCAGAGACAGCAATAATCAAGGCGGAGGATAACTTCCGAGATTCAGAGAAAGCGTTTCTAGAGGCCCCCACTGCCGATAGAGCTGATAACCTTAAACTATGCTCAAAGGTGTTGACCCAGTTGCAATACGAAAAATCCAAATGCAAACTCTTTTTCCATACAGAGCGGTCATTTGAACACGGAGAGAGGGCAGGGAGACTGTTAGCCTACCTAGTGCACAGCGAGGATAGGCCCCCCGTGGTGATCTCACTGCGTTCCTTTGACAGAGTCATAGAAACTGAACCATATAGAGTAGCAGACCTCTTTAAGGAATTCTTTAGTAAGCTCTACACATCAACAGCCCCGACAGATACCTCCCTAATGGAGTCATTCCTGGGGGAATTAACAATTCCCCAGTTATCCGTAGAACAGGTTGAGGAACTAGAGGCCCCATTGACACCAGATGAGATCTCCAGGGCACTGGCAGAACTCCCCGGTTCTAAATCCCCGGGCTCGGATGGTTTACCGGTGAGTTTAACTCCACCTATTCGGAAATATTGATCCCTAGACTACTACATTTGTACGAGGCCATATTTGCAGACTCCAAACTGCCAGCGTCCATGAGAGAAGCTACTATAGTGTTGATTCCCAAGCCAGGGAAAGATCCACTCATCCCTGAGTCATATCGCCCTATATCTCTACTCCAAGTAGATATCAAAATCCTTGCAAAAATTTTAGCTATCCGCCTCAACAAAGTAGTCCTCTCCCTAATACATTGTGATCAGGTGGGATTTATGCCAGGCAGAAACACGTCCTTCAATCCGGCCTCAGGATAAACTGGGACAAATCCCAGATACTATCCCTTGACAGCTTCCCACAACCCAAAGACAGAGCCATGCTGCCCCTGCAGAGAGTAGATACTATTAAATACCTAGGTGTAAGGACTACAAGGGACCCAGCTGACTATGAGGCACTCAACATAGCTCCATTGTTTGCAATGCTCAAGCACAAAACACAGGTGTGGGCTCGCCTCACACTGGGGGTGATGGGACGAATAAACCTAGCTAAAATGGTTCTCCTGCCTAAAATATTATACATGGTTTGGCACTCGCCAATTTACTTGGTGCTTAGGCATTTTAAATTAATGGAAGTTATTATGAAGCCATTTATATGGGGTAACAATAGACATAAAATCTCCTGGCACAAACTGAAAAATCCTACAGACTTAGCGGGAATGGCTCTACCTGACTTCAACGCTTACTACATTGCAGCTCAGTTGTCCCAAATTTTTCACGTTGACAAGATAGATAGAGAGAGATTTCTGCGCTTTTTATGCCCTAGATGGTCCCAGCTGTCACAAGACCCATTGGTCGCAATAAGTGGGCGAATCACTTGGGGAGACAGAAATGCTAACCGTAAATCATTACTGTACCATTATGCTAAGATTTGGAACTTGGCCATGGATAGACTTCGCTTGCCAGTAATTAACAAATTTACTCCCCTGTGGCACAACATGAATATCCCAGAATTTAAATTAATCCCTAACAGCGAGGTGTGGAGCTCAAGGGAGATCATCTACATGTTGCATATTACTCACAATGGCAGGCTAAAAACCTTTGTTAGATTGAAAACGGAGTTTTCACTACCAAACCAGATGTTTTTCAGGTACTTGCAGCTGCATCACGCCTTTCACTCACAGTTCCCGTCGGGTGAACTTAATCTAGTTAACAACCCATTAATGGAGGCAGTGAAATGTCCTGACCTGAAAAAACTAATTTCTCAATTCTATTTAATGCTGACGCTACCGCAGGCAACTACGTCGGCTTACGCCCTGAAATCTAGATGGGAGGGAGAAGTAGGTACACTGGCAGATGACAAATGGAGTGACGCTCTAGATACATGTAAATTAGTGTCTCCTAAATTGTCCAACCGATTGACTCAAATTTTTCTGATCCATAGATCATACCTTACGCCACTTAGATTATCAAAATACAAGAGCAATCAATCAACAATGTGCCCAATGTGCAATCAAGCCATCGGTACTTTTTTTCATTTACTGTGGAAATGTCCTCAGATTCAGGCATTCTGGGCACAAGTGGTACGCTTCCTCCATGACACCATGGGCTCACCTGTAACACTCCAACCTAAACTTTGCCTCCTGGGAATTTTATCAGACCCAGAGATAAATACATTCCAAAATATATTTATACATGAAACACTTTTTTCTGCACGAAAGGTAATCGCTAGAGTATGGATGAGGCCTAATCCTCCAGAGATTACACACTGGTTAGCGGAAGTCAACAACACTTTGCCTTATAAGAAACTTGTTTACTTACATAGAGGTTGCCCCTCCAAATATGACCAAATATGGGACAAATGGGCTCAGTCTCCAGACACCTGCACATGAGTAAAATAAGGCAGTTGGGTGCCCCGGAGGCCAGTACTCCCACACACCACACATGCAGAGCTGCTGCAGCGAGGACTGGCCGGTCCAGTGGGACACAAATAATCAGTTATTGTATGTATACTATGGGGAAAAAAAAAATGTGGCATGACATGGGTTGTAATACTGTACATGACTTTATGTGTATATTATGGGAACTGTTTTTGATGTTTACCTTGTACACAATACTTTTTTTGTTCAATAAAGCTTACGTTTAATGAAAAAAAAAAAAAAAAGAAGAAAAGACAGTATAGAAATATTACAGTTTCAACATTTATACAATAACATATTCACATCAGACATGTCACAAAACCCCACTATCTACCTAGCTGAAAAGCCTAACAGCTTGATAGGAGAGCTGATTGTTCCTGAAAGAAACAAAGTTAGACACACACAAAAATGTACAGTATCCGCACTAAACAATTTAGGAGTAAAGCTTTATTCCAACAAAAGAATGACACTCTTCCCACATATTTTCCTTTTAATGGAAATGAACTAAAATAACTTGAACAGTCCATCCCTTTCTCTGGGTAAATTATATTTATTATTATTTATTTATTTCAGGTACTTATATAGCGCTGTCAATTTACGCAGCGCTTTACATATATATATTATACATTCACATCAGTCCCTATACCCTCAAGGAGCTTACAATCTAAGGTCCCTAACTCACATTCATACCTATACTAGGGCCAATTTAGACAGGATCCAATTAACCTACCAGCATGTCTTTGGAGTGTGGGAGGAAACCGGAGTACCCGGAGGAAACCCACGCAGACACAGGGAGAACATGCAAACTCCAGGCAGGTAGTGTCGTGGTCGGGATTCGAACCAGCGACCCTTCTTACTGCTAGGCGAGAGTGTTACCCACTGCGCCACTGTGCCGCCCAATTATATATTTTCAATAAAGAAAATCCAGCTAGCAAAAATCTTTGGATTTGAAAGCACTGAGATGAATATAATCTCTTGACCACAGAGATCTCTAAACACTGACACTATCTAGCTATATACCCCAAAGTTCTTTTTTCCAAAGGGAATAAAAGACAACCGTCCCTTTGCATAATCACCAATAAAACTGGGAATCTGGCAATGTCAGTTTCTTCCCTTGCTTATCCACAGTGGTGATAAAGTAAACAATGTCATCTTTTCCCGGTCTGCAAATGACCACCTTGTCAGCATAGATGTGCCGACCATAGTTCCAATGCAGCAAACATCCATTGAAACGTTCATCCATTGTAACAGAATACCCAGCTTTCCGGAAAGGTTTTGGTACTGACAAATAGTCCCAAACAGCTTCACGGTACCATTGTTCCCGGTTGGTCTCAATTTCCTGCATAATTTCCTGAGTAACGTAAGGAAATTCCAGACCATATCCTGTGGCAACTCGTTTGGTGAGCACTCTCTGTAAATGGGCAAGTCTAAGGCAAAGTTCTATTTTTCCCCAAACCAGGAGGCACACAAGAATTTGGTGATTTACGCACCATAGATCCAACGAGTGTCGGCTCAAACTCAAGCAAACTAGCAACTTTAGACAATGTCTCTTTAGTAGTACTGTGTGGCTCCACACAAGGCGATGTCTTCCCAGAATTCAGGGCTGTCCATTCTGAGAAAGTTAGGGCAGAAGCAACATCTTCACCCTGGGCCCACAATAGTTCCTGTGACATTGTCTCAATTAAATCATCATCACCGGAGAGATCTGACATAGAATCTACCTCCGAATCTCTCAACTCTTCCGCTGGCAAATATTTACAAAGAGTCCCAGATATGTTCCCCTTTGATCTCTCACCCGTTCCTGACGTGGACTTCTCCAGATCCATATATTTCTCCGGCTCCGGTTCGGGTAGTTTCTGGGGTAGGCCTCAACCACGGCCGTGGGAAGCTTTCACATATCCCACCTTCCTTTGGACAGGTGCAACGGGGATAGGTGTGGTAGAAGTAGAAATAAAAGTGATGTCCGCTGATGAAGCGGTAATAGCGACATCTCCCTCTGAAGAACTCTCGGTAACAGACGAGGTCACGGCCTGTTGCTCTCCAGCAGCAATGGCAGCGGTTTCCACTGTGGCGATACCTGTAGCCCAATCCACACGATAAGCACGGGGCGACGTTGTAGGTTGCTCCACTGTGAACAAATATTCTCCACACTGCAAACATCGAACAAATGGACGAAGATGTATGGCCAGTCCTTCACACTTTTGGCAAAGCATGCCCAACCCTTCGATATCTCCAACTGTGTATAGTACGAACTGCCCCTGCGGCTTCAAACGAATGCCGGTGTCGGTCAGCAGGGTTTCGGTCAGCATAGCACCCGCAGCGGTACTCATAGGGAACATCTTGGACCCCATAGTTGACGGTACCAATGGGAAAGAAGACATGGCTGCACTCTGATCCTCTCAACACGACCACGAGGCTTCTCTCTCCTTTGGTGCCAAACACACACAACCGCGTCCCACGCGGCAACAAGTAGATTAGGCTCCTCCCACTTGTTCCTCTGATCACGTAGCTCTCTGGCTTGTACTTCTCACCCGCAGCCTACGCAGTCAGAAATAAAGTCCTGCAATTTAACCCCTTCTTTTCCTGGTAAAAGTGACAAAGTCCAGAAACCTCTTCTAGTATAAGCTCTCGGCGAAATACTTCTCAGGGCTACTTAGGGTAACTGCAAACAATCCCGGGCGACGCCCCCACATGTAGCACTAACTCACGGTGGAGCTGCTGATTTAAAGCGGGCTGTTACCGTCACCTTGTTACCTGTAATTTCACCAACATCGGGACTAGGGTCCTCGTTGAGCTTACTATCAGACAATGTAGGCAACAGTCACTTGAGTACTTTTTCAGTGCTTTAATGGGAGATAACTGGAAGAAGTAGCAGGAAAGAGGTAGAAGAAGAGTTGCAGGGAAGTTCAAATACCTTTTCTTGGCGTAGCTTCAAGGAATTTAAATCTTTGGGATGAATGTATCTTCAGCTTAGGATTAAATATCTTTGCCCGCCCGGATAAGTCTCTCTCACTAACCTAGCAGCCGGAACGCAGCATGCACAAAAAGTCTCTGCCATAGACTTGAATGGAACAAACTCATACGATCCTCTGCCACAGGATGTAGTAGTTTTCGATGAACAGCAAACACAGTACCAGAACCTTTAAGCCGACCCGGCAGTACTTGTGCGGTAGAGTAGTTTAGGATGCGTCCTCCAATCGAGTCACCAGGCCCTTCTTAAGACCAGCCTTGCATGGTCCCTTCCAAGATGGGTCCTCCTCTGGATCTTCCTGATTGTCTGGCTTCTTCCCGCAGGACAGACAGCACAGGACCATCCCAGCAATAGCAGGCCCCAAACAGACTTCTGGGTCTAGCCGCTCGGCTGCTGCAATGCAACCCTCCAGGCCGGAGGGCCGTGAGTTAGAACTCACTAACACATGCCTCTAGGCCGGGAGGGCTATGAGGTAAAGCTCCTAGAAACATGGCGTCTGTCCCATAAATACCCTCTCCCAGAATGCAACTTGGAGGACCACCTCCGCCGAGTTATCTCCGGGACAGAAGAGCACTCATACACCTCAGCCTGTAGCTTTCCAACACTGACCCATGATGACAACGACACCCACAGGCACAATGTGGAACTGCAAGCAACACAGCCAAGCTGGAACAGACGCTAATCTAACATTAGATTAAATCTAACTAGATACAAAACAGATGACCCACTAAATTTACCTATAAGCAGTAGATTGAAAAATCTACCAGCGCTACACATGAGGCTAAGGCCATTAGACCCCTTAAAGATTGGCAGATATGGTTAGAGGGTACAGTAAGGTGTATTCCTTTCGAAGGTACTTTTGATGTCTGGAGGTACGAGACCCCAGAGTTAAAATACCTTACATAGTTACATAGTAGGTTACATAGTAGGTGAGGTTGAAAAAAGACACAAGTCCATCAAGTCCAACCTATGTGTGTGATTATGTGTCAGTATTACATTACATATCCCTGTATATTGCGGTCATTCAGGTGATTATCTAATAGTTTCTTGAAGCTATCAATGCTCCCCGCTGAGACCACCGCCTGTGGAAGGGAATTCCACATCCTTGCCGCTCTTACAGTAAAGAACCCTCTACGTAGTTTAAGGTTAAACCTCTTTTCCTCTAATTGCAATGAGTGGCCACGAGTCTTATTAAACTCTCTTCTGCGAAAAAGTTTTATCCCTATTGTGGGGTCACCAGTACAGTATTTGTAAATTGAAATCATATCCCCTCTCAAGCGTCTCTTCTCCAGAGAGAATAAGTTCAGTGCTCGCAACCTTTCCTCATAACTAAGATCCTCCAGACCCTTTATTAGCTTTGTTGCCCTTCTTTGTACTCGCTCCATTTCCAGTACGTCCCTCCTGAGGACTGGTGCCCAGAACTGGACAGCATACTCCAGGTGCGGGCGGACCAGAGTCTTGTAGAGCGGGAGAATTATCGTTTTATCTCTGCAGTTGATCCCCCTTTTAATGCATGCCAATATTCTGTTTGCTTTATTAGCAGCAGCTTGGCATTGCATGCCGTTGCTGAGCCTATCATCCACTAGGACCCCCAAGTCCTTTTCCATCCTAGATTCCCCCAGAGGTTCTCCCCCCAGTGTATAGATTGCATTCATATTTTTGACACCCAAATGCATTATTTTACATTTTTCTACATTGAACCTCATTTGCCATGTAGTCGCCCACCCCATTAATTTGTTCAGGTCTTTTTGCAAGATTTCCACATCCTGCGGAGAAGTTATTGCCCTGCTTAGCTTAGTATCGTCTGCAAATACAGAGATGGAACTGTTTATCCCATCCTCCAGGTCATTTATGAACAAATTAAATAGGATTGGTCCCAGCACAGAACCCTGGGGGACCCCACTACCCACCCCTGACCATTCTGAGTACTCCCCATTTATCACCACCCTCTGAACACGCCCTTGTAGCCAGTTTTCAATCCATGTACTCACCCTATGGTCCATGCCAACGCACCTTATTTTGTACAGTAAACGTTTATGGGGAACTGTGTCAAATGCTTTTGCAAAATCCAGATACACCACGTCTACGGGCCTTCCTTTATCTAGATGGCAACTCACCTCCTCATAGAAGGTTAATAGATTGGTTTGGCAAGAACGATTCTTCATGAATCCATGCTGATTACTGCTAATGATATCATTCTTATTACTAAAATCTTGTATATAGTCCCTTATCATCCCCTCCAAGAGTTTACATACTATTGATGTTAGGCTAACTGGTCTGTAATTCCCAGGGATGTTTTTTGGGCCCTTTTTAAATATTGGTGCTACATTGGCTTTTCTCCAATCAGCTGGCACCATTCCAGTCAATAGACTGTCTGTAAAAATTAGGAACAACGGTCTGGCAATCACCTGACTGAGTTCCCTAAGTACCCTCGGATGCAAGCCATCTGGTCCCGGTGATTTATTAATGTTAAGTTTCTCAAGTCTAATTTTAATTCCGTCCTCTGTTAACCATGTAGGTGCTTCCTGTGTTGTGTCATGAGGATAAACACTGCAGTTTTGGTTACTGAAGCCCCCCGATTCACTCGTGAATACTGAGGAGAAGAATAAATTCAATACCTCTGCCATCTCCCCATCCTTTGTAACCAGATGTCCTTCCTCATTCTTTATGGGGCCAATATGGTCTGTCCTCCCTTTTTTACTGTTTACATACTTAAAGAATTTCTTGGGATTTTTTTTGCTCTCCTCCGCTATGTGTCTTTCATGTTCTATCTTAGCCATCCTAATTGCACCCTTACATTTCTTATTGCATTCTTTATAAATTCTGAATGCTGTGGATGATCCCTCAACCTTGTATTTTTTGAAGGCCTTCTCCTTTGCTTTTATATGCATTTTTACATTGGAGTTAAGCCATCCAGGATGTTTGTTCGCTCTTTTAAATTTATTACCCAATGGGATACATTGGCTAATGCCCTTATTTAATATGCTCTTAAAGCAAACCCATCTCTCCTCTGTATTCTTTGTTCCTAATATTTTATCCCAATTTATGCCTTTTAGCAAGGTTTGTAGTTTAGGGAAGTTGGCTCTTTTGAAATTCAGTGTCTTTGTGTTCCCTTCATGTCTCCTATTTGTGTGATTTATACTGAAACTAATTGACCTGTGATCGCTGTTACCTAAATTGCCCCGTATTTCCACATCTGTTATCAGGTCTGTATTGTTGGTAATCAGTAGATCTAGTAATGTTTTATTTCTAGTTGGTGCGTCTACCATCTGACCCATAAAATTGTCCTGCAAGACATTAAGGAACTGGCGAGCCTTAAATGAATGCGCGGTTCCCTCCGCCCAGTCTATGTCTGGATAATTAAAATCCCCCATTATGATAACCTTAGAAATAGTTCAGCTGTGGCTTCAGAAATCTGTAATGGTGAGTGAGTTGATGGATGCGTAGTACACGTTTGTGTGATTAAAAATACACAGGCCTGTTTTTAAACTTTGTGTGGCTGGTCCATGCAAAGATTTCGAGATGCTCTTGTGCTTTTCAAATTGCATTCTTTTTCTATCGCTAAAAGAGTGAAGGCAGCATTCCATCTGGTCATTTTTATTTTTTCATTTTTGTTTTGGGAACTATGAAATATCTCCCCCACATTAGTATCTAAATGTTTGTCTCATGTTTTAGTCTTCTCAATGTTTGTATGTAGTAACATGAAGAATATGTTTGAACCTAACGCGACAGCCCTCTTACGTGTCGCGGCTGTTGTAATTTAGTAAAAACGTGAAAGTAAGATTTACAGAGGGTTTAGTTATTATCGGTTTTGTGGAATGTCAATGACAATTTACCAATGTACACAAATGTTGTATTGTTTACCATTCTTTGAAGGATAGAGTAATAACCTTTGTTTATAAGTATCTTTTCAGGTCCAAGGAGTTTATGTACATAGAAAGCAGGTGTATAAGAAGGTAAAAGTATCATAGGTTATTTCACCATTTCATTGTTTGTTTCTGCACCATTCTAAACCCTGAGTGTCTTCCTCCAGTTTGTAATGAGGAGGAAAGAAAGGGGGGATGAGAATGGTGAGAATGACAGTTTTTCAAACTAATAATACTAACCTTTGTAATTCTAACCAAGTTTGTGCCAAGACTGTCTTTCTTTGATGGAATTTGAATCAGCAAGCAGCAGTCTGGTGAAATAGGCTCCCTTTTTGTCACTGGTTCCAGGTATTACACCCCAGATGGTAAGCCACACACAGGTTATGCAGTCCTGATGTCTGGGTTATTGTCATATGAGGTTTGTTTGGAGGTCAACATAAACCAGAGTTGTACTTTCCTCATTAGCTGTCACCTACATTCTCAGCTGATGGGGTAGGTGCAGTCACTGTAACATGAACTTCAAAAGGTCCACCACAGGGTTCAAGAGTCCCTCCTGGACCCTGGCACAATAACCAGTTTACATTCTTTCCAACCAGGTGACTGGGTCATTGTAAAGAAGCTTGAGGGATGAGACCACGCCAGCCACTGCAAGAAGCGGCTCAACCACACCAAAGAATTGAGGAGTATCTTTGTTTATTTATATTTTTTTGTTTAGAAAATTTTAGCAAGGGTAATGATGAAAAGCATCCCAACTAGCTAAGAAAGCTAACAGGACACATGATTGGGTCTACTAATGCCCCAGCGATGACAGCGGTACATGATATATAAGATGTTCAGATTGGTGTGAGGAGTTTTGACAAACTAGTAAAATCCAAACAGACACTTGTCAATAGAATTTAATAATACATTTCTAGAGGGTAAAATTAATTATAATTTTAACAGTAGCTCTGGTTCTTGCCAGCTTTGGTATCGGGATAACTAGGTAGCCCACAAGTGTGCTTCAACTGTAGTTTGGTATTAATGAAGATCTACAGCTTATAAGGTAATTCCCCTAAGGCAAGAGGTTCATGTGTGCTGGTGAAACTCGTCCCAGCATCTTATGTCACGATCGTGAGGATCTGATGGCACAAGAGAAATTAAGAATGGCAGGAACAGCTAGAAGGGAATTGTTCACCAACCCCGACCAAGTCTGGGCATACAAAGTGTGGGGGTTTTGAGCTTATGATACGATTGAACAATTCTCATCCATTGTGGATGGGACGTTCATTTAAACTGTTGAAACCAGAGCTATAGCTAGTGAAGGTTGGAATCCTCTTAAGGGTCTGGGAATCTTTGGGGATTTAATTTTTTATTTTGCAGCGGATCATAGTTGAAGGAAGTAAGAGTATATTTACTCATGTTGTTTTTGTTTCTATTCCTTCTATATGCCGTGATGAGGTGTTGCCTGATTGGACGCGTGACCAGAGCCCGAGCAGATGACCATATCTTCCTCGATGAGACCCCTGAAGCCCAACCCACATACAAGACACAGAAGATCTCAGACCAGCATTCATGTCCTCCTCTATGTCATCCCTCCTGAAGAACAGAGTCTACATGTCAAGCCGTGTTTTCCTTTTTATGGACTCATATGGACTGTAAGGACTGATTCATTTCCAGGTGTAAGAAGATCAAGATTCATCGAGGGACACAAGGGAGCATATGACAAAGAGGAGGGGCTGTTGTGGAAATGTTATGAAGATGTATTTTAATATGTATTGTCATAAGTCTCCCAGTGTTTGTTCTCCCTCAGGCCTCTCTAAAGAGCTGACTGGGGCAGACTGACGCTGGTTGAGACCCGTTAGGTAGTGGAAAACTTCCTGTTGTTTGGAGAGAGGTGTCTGCGGAGTGAGAACATGTCTGCCAGTGAAGGGCCCCTGTGTAATGCACAGAACGATCGTCTGGGGGTGATTTGTTCGCTCTGCAAACACATTATCGGTTTTAGTGGATGTGCGCTCTTGTCACCCCTGTATGCCTGATCAACATACTTGGGGTGCCGTGACGTACACCTGCAGATAATCTCCCATCCACAAGGAACTGTAGTATTGTATATTATATCATGTCCTGTGCTTACATCCTGTGTTGTTCATTTCCTGAGAGGTCACAAACTTTGTAGGAGGCGTTTGGCTGTTGGAGGCACACCCTCAAGTTTGGGACTTTCTGTTGATATGTAAATAAAAGCAGATGCATGAGTGATGGAAGCAGAGATGCTGACCGAGCTGAGAACGTAAGAATGTGGTAATGTCTGTTAACTGGGGAATGAGGAACCAGAGGGGAGACATACGATCAAAAGGTACGTTATATCATTAAAATGGAAATGGGTGCTTATTAGCACAAGAGATATGGCTGTGTGCATAGCATAAAGCCATCTTTCTACCACACAGTGGCTAAGGCCCAATTTATCAGCCCCTGTTTAACAGGGGCACATAATTACAATTTTTGATGCAATACTTTGCAGCAGGGCTCATTCCTGTGCTCCAACTAGAGTATCTGTGAGGGGTTGCAGTGTTGTGGCACCAGTGGCTAATGCCCAATTTTTCAGCCCCTGTTTAACAGGGGCGTGTAATTACAATTTTTGCTGCAATAATTTGCAGCAGGGCTCATTCATGCGCTCCAACTAGAGTTTCTGTGAGGGGTTGCAGTGTTGTGGCACCAGCACCTGTTCCTAAGGCCCAATTTTTCAGCCCCTGTTTAACAGGGGAATGTAATTACAATTTTTGATCTAATATTTCACAGCAGGGCCCATTCCTGCACCCACCAAGAATAACTGTGAGGCCTTACAGTGTTGTGTCAACACCATCACACCGTCCACCACCAAAGGCTCAATTTTTCCGACCCTGTTCAACAGTGGCATGTAATTACAATTCTTGATCTAATATTTCACAGCAGGGACCGTTCTTGCGCTTCCCTAGGAAGGGAAATTCTCTCCTGTAAGAGTTAATATGGGAAAAACGTTTCTCCTTTCCAATGATGCTTTATCACTAATCCTTGTTTCACTAAAAACCCCAAATTTTCTAAAAACATTTGTCATTGTGACAGAAAGTGAGGTGAAATCTTCTGAAGAGGAGCACAGACAGCAAAACAAATCTCACACAGGTGATAACCCTTCCCTATGTTTTCCAAAAAGCTTAAAAATAGATTTTTTGGCTGGAGCTACACTTTAAAAATGTACCAGTTCAAAATTACAAACAGATTCTACTTAAGAACAAACCTACAGTCCCTGTCTTGTTTGGACCGCCTGTATACTGCTGTTCTGAGTATATAGGGCCTGGGGCCCCACGCCTTTCGTTTTTTTAATTTAGGTGCGGGGTTCCCCTTAACCACTTCAATACAGGGCACTTAGACACCATCCTGCCCAGACCAATTTTCAGCTTTCAGCGCTGTTGCAGTTTGAATGACAATTGCCCGGTCATGCTACACTGTACCCAAACTAAATTTTTATCATTTTGTTCCCACAAATAGAGCTTTCTTTTGGTGGTATTTGATCACCTCTGCGGTTTTTATTTTTTGCTAAACAAATAAAAAAAAACGAAAATTTTGAAAAAAATAAAAGTTTTGCTTTTGTTTCTGTTAAAAAAATTTGTAAATAAGTAAGTTTTCTCTTTCACTGATGGGCACTGATAAGGCGGCACTGACAGGCACTGATACGGCGGCACCGATGAGGTGGTACCAATGAGCGGGCACTGATGGGCACTGACGATGGGCACTGATATGCGGCACTGATGGGCACTGGTAGGCAACATTGATGGGTGGCACTGATATGCAGCACTGATGGGCATTGATAGGCGGCACTGATGGGCACTTATGGGTGGCACTGGGTGGCACTGGTTGGCACTGATGGGCACTGATAGGCGAAGAGGATGATATACTTACCACCAAAACACCTACATGTATATCCCCGGAATGGAAATCAGGCAACGATACTTGACTTTGTTTTCCTACATCATATTTCAATATTCTATTTGATGTTTGTTGACCTAGAGCAAGGGTCGAAACTGGTTATTAGGAGCCTTTACCCCCAGTTGCTCTTATGCGATCTTACTCGCACATCGAGGACTATTTCCTCACTTTTTTATGTTATTTTTTAAATTTTTTGATTGTTGACGTTTTTCATTTTTTCTTCTTTATTTTACCACCGACAACTATCCATGGCAAATCTGATGACAACTATCTGGAGTCTACTTCCTCTGCGCTGCTACTTCAAACGAGCGGACACTCCTTACCCAAGGGCACTATAACTTCAACTACAGGTACCTTCATATATAACTATGCACTTCGAGTTCTGAATTCACCTACACATAACAATCCCTCCCTGCGGACCAATGGTTCTTAATTTTGTGACTGTTAATGCTCATGGTCTCAACAGCCCCTTTAAAAGGAGGGTTATGTGGCAACAAGTGAAATCTCTAAAGAGTGATGTGTTATGCATTCAAGAAACTCATATTGCCCAACAGAAACATCCAATATGCACGGACAAAATGTTTCCTCATGTTTTCATGGCCTCTGGCCCAAAAAAAAAAAGGTGGAGTGCTGATTGCTATTAATCAGAATGTAGCATTCCAATTGCATGTTATAGTGAATGATAATGCAGGAAGATATATCATATTAGTTTGTGAGTTAAACAATACCATGTATACTATCATTAATTTATATGCTCCGAATTGCACACAAATATCTTTTTTGAATGCCCTCAAAAAAAAGGTTGAGAATATCAAAAAAGGTTTAGTAGTGTATTGTGGTGATTTCAACTGTGTACCTAACAAACAACTAGACTGTTCATCCCCACAATGCTCCATGCGTACCGAACTCCAATCTTTCTTACATTCTTCCGATTTATACGACATATGGCGCTGCGTCAATTCAGGAGAAAGAGACTTTACTTACTACTCAGCTCCTCATAAGTCATATTCAAGAATCGACTCATTTGCAGTTGACTTAGCTTTTCTTAATAATGTACTATCCGCTAAAATCCACTCAATTACTTGGTCTGATCATGCTCCTGTTTCCCTTTCGCTTAAAGAACAAAATGCAGCGTCACCAGTACATCTGTGGCGAAACAACACATCTATACTTAACAATCCCAAACATAGGGACAGATTGCGTGATCAGATCAAAGAATTCCTATATCACCATGACACTAATATTTTCACCTTGTGGTGTGCGCACAAAGCATTCAGTAGAGGCCTACTCTTGCAAACAGCATCACGGGAAAAAAAGAGGAAATTAAAAGCATTCACCACATTATTGGCTAAACTCACATCCCTCGAACAACAGCACAAAGCAAATCCCTCTTCCCAGATAAACTCAGATTTAATTCAAACTAGACAAGAGGTTAGAGCTCACTTAATCTTATAGCATCAGTTGAATTTACAAAAATTCAAAGCTACCCATTACACCCAAGAAAACAAGGCTGGCAAATTTTTAGCGGCCTATATCCGCAAGAAACAGCAAAAATCTAAACTCTCCCACATTATAGATCCTATTACGTCACAAGTAGTATACCACCCCAGAGACATAGCAAATGCATTCTGCAAATACTATAAACAACTATATAATCTGAAAGAAGACCCCTCAACGCCACAACCTACTGTCACAGGGATTAATGATTTTCTTCAATCTGTTCATCTTCCTTCCCTAGACGGTAACCAGCTAAGATACCTAAACTCCGCAATATCAGATAAGGAAATCTTTCAAGCTGTTCAATCTCTGCCCCACAATAAATCACCAGGCGCCGATGGCTTCTTGGCAGAGTATTATAAAGCCTTTTCCAGCATTTTAGTGCCATATATGAATAAACTTTTCCACAAAGCCACTACTGACACCTCATTTCCGGAAGAAATGCTCCAAGCCGTTATAGTAGCCCTCCCCAAACCAGGGAAAAAACCAGATGCCCCGCAAAATTTTCGACCCATATCCCTACTTAATACGAATTTAAAAGTATACTCAAAAATTTTAGCTAATTTTAGCGGAAGTAACCCCTCACTTAATCAAAGCGGATCAAGTAGGTTTTGTGAAAGGAAGGCAAGCCCCAGACGGAACCCGCAGGATGTACAAACTCCTCAAAAAAGCAGAAATGCGTAAGGTACCCACAGTGTTCCTGACACTTGATGCTAAGAAAGCATTCGATCAGGTTCACTGGGGGTATCTATCTGCGTCACTCAATAAGTTCGGACTAAAGGGTCTTATTTTTTCAGCTATCTCAGCACTTTATACAGTCCCAACTGTACAAGTTTATATCTCTAATGCCATGTCTGATAAATTCAACATAACAAATGGGACCCGCCAGGGTTGCCCTCTATCGCCGTTGATTTTTTCGCTGGTGATGGAACCCCTGGCGGAAGCCATCATACAAGATATCCATATTACTGGCATTAAAATATCAGATATAGACCACAAAATAGGGTTATTCGCTGATGATGTGGTATTGACTCTAACCTCACCAGCTACATCTCTCGACAGAACACAACAAATACTTTGTGAATTTGGGGAAATCTCATACTACAAACTTAATATTAACAAATCTTCTATCCTTCCTATACATATTAACAATTCTAATCTTAAAATTTTAAAGTCTGAATTTCCTTTTCAGTGGGCCACTTGATATTTGAAGTATTTAGGGATAAATCTCTCTTATTCTTCTAGCTCTGTATATGACCACAACTATCCTTCCTTGATAAATACAATAAAAAATGACCTTGAACACATCTCATCACACGAACTCTCCTGGATAGGGAGAATAGCTGCCTTCAAAATGAATGTTCTACCAAAAATATTGTATTATTTTCGCACTATCCCTATCATCTTGCCTGAACACTTCTTTACTACTGACAAACTATTAAGGAAATACGTATGGGCTGGTAAAATAGCAAGACTCTCATACTCTATGTTGCAAAAACAAAGACAGAGAGGAGGAACGGGTTTCCCTAACCTACGCAACTACTACATAGCAGCGCTACTGGACCAGGCTAAATCATGGTTCAACCAGACAACGGATAAATTATGGGTGCAAATAGAAAAAGCAATAGTTACACAAAGAGATCTACCGTCACTTCTACTAGCTACATTGACATGCAGACCATTATTTTATCCCAAATTTCCTTCCATTGACGCAACGGTTAACGCATGGAAAGCATTCAATGCACACGTTGATAGCAACAAAGTCGCACAAAAAAGAGTAATCACCCTAGGCATGTACGAACATCTCATCCCTTCCTTAAAAATAAATGAAGAAAACTTTTCGAAGAACATGACATATATACAATTCAGAGCTAATAGTCCAATAACACCTTCATACGCAACTATTCCATTGCACCACTACCACATTAAATACCCAAATTCCTTCTTTACCCACAGACCTGACATGTGGACATACCTAACCACTTCCTTTAACAAAACTAAGGGGCTTTCATGGTTTTATAAAAACTTGCAAAATAAGTACATTCAAACTAAAACTTCAGGCATGTTAAACTGGGAAAGAGACTTTAAGAGTAAATTTGCTCTAACTGAATGGAATAAAGCTATTCAAGCTAACTATATATATTCCCATTGTACTAATCATTGGGATTTTGTCCCTCAAAATGTTACATAGAAGCTATCTAACACCATTGAGAACATATATCTTTAATAGTACCAATACCTTTTGCTGGAGACAATGTGGCACTAAAGGAACGATATTCCACATATTATTGGAATGTAAATCGGTGAGAAGTTTCTGGAACTTGGTTTTCTCTTTACTAGCAAAAATCATTGGAATCGTCCTTACCCCCACTCCTGCCTTAGCTCTTCTCAACTTAGGGATAGACAATATACCCACAAAGTACAGGTGTATAACCATTCATATTTTGATAGCAGCACGCTTATCTATTACTTCAAAATGGAAATCAGATAGTATACCAAATATCAGTGACGTAATACACAGAGTGAATATTCACTACCTTTATGAAAATTTTTTTGCATACTCAGCAAATTCTATGGCAAAATTACAGGCTGAATGGGCTTCATGGTGCGCAAGATTTCCAGAGACTTCTCATTGATAATCTGGTATAGACATATTTTTTGTACTATCATTTGGTGGTAAATTGTTGTTGTTATAGTCTTATGTTCGGTTTCTTATTTCTCTATTTTATATTTTCTTTTTTTTGTTTTTTTTTAATTTTTTGTTTGTTCATTAAGTGTAAGCTTAAATACTTACCCGTATCTTTTATTACCCTGATCTTAGTTAAATGTAAATGTAGAATATACACCGTGACATGTAGCATTGCTTGTTGGATGCCTTTAGAGAACAAGCTGAGGATCAATAACTGTATTTGTATACGGATGTACTGAATCGTTGTTTATGTGAAAATCTTAATAAAAAACAATGAAACAAAATCTTTTATCATGTGTACTTTACCCATGGCCGTGGCCACAAATTCACATTTCTTTTTTGGATTACTTCCTTTAGTTGTTCTGCAGGCCCAGTGGCGTAGCGTGGGGGGTGCAGGGGGTGCCGTGGCCCCGGGCGCGATATTTAGGGGGGCGCCAGTATGTGTCACTGGCTGCCTCCTCCTAATTTCTAATTTTGTGTCCCCGGGCTCCGGCCGCCATGTTAAGTGTCCGGCGCCCTGTGATTGGGTGTATGGGGGTCATGTGAGGCGCCCCGCCTCCGCACATGACCCCCATACACCCAATCACAGGGCGCTGGATACTGAACATGGCAGCAAGCAGAGCGCGGGGGAGAGAAGAAAGTGATCCGCCGCTGTGTTCTCCTCCTCATCCGGATCGATGCAGCCAGGAGAAGAAGGTAAGTGAGAGTCTTGTTACTGGGAGGGGGAGGGGGGCAAGAGAGAGAGAGACTGTAGGCAGGACAATGTAGTTTAGTATAGTATGGAGGTCAGTGTAGTGTCACTATGGAGGTCAGTGTAGTGTCACTATGGAGGTCAGTGTAGTGTCACTATGGAGGTCAGTGTAGTGTCACTATGGGGGGCAGTGTAGTGTCACTATGGAGGTCAGTGTAGTGTCACTATGGAGGTCAGTGTAGTGTCACTATGGAGGTCAGTGTAGTGTCACTATGGAGGTCAGTGTAGTGTCACTATGGAGGTCAGTGTAGTGTCACTATGGGAGGTCAGTGTAGTGTCACTATGGAGGTCAGTGTAGTGTCACTATGGAGGTCAGTGTAGTGTCACTATGGGGGGCAGTGTAGTGTCACTATGGAGGTCAGTGTAGTGTCACTATGGAGGTCAGTGTAGTGTCACTATGGGGGGCAGTGTAGTGTCACTATGGGAGGTCAGTGTAGTGTCACTATGGAGGTCAGTGTAGTGTCACTATGGGAGGTCAGTGTAGTGTCACTATGGGGGGCAGTGTAGTGTCACTATGGAGGTCAGTGTAGTGTCACTATGGAGGTCAGTGTAGTGTCACTATGGAGGTCAGTGTAGTGTCACTATGGGAGGTCAGTGTAGTGTCACTATGGAGGTCAGTGTAGTGTCACTATGGAGGTCAGTGTAGTGTCACTATGGGAGGTCAGTGTAGTGTCACTATGGGGGGCAGTGTAGTGTCACTATGGGGGGCAGTGTAGTGTCACTATGGAGGTCAGTGTAGTGTCACTATGGAGGTCAGTGTAGTGTCACTATGGGGGGCAGTGTAGTGTCACTATGGGGGCAGTGTAGTGTCACTATGGGGGGCAGTGTAGTGTCACTATGGAGGTCAGTGTAGTGTCACTATGGGAGGTCAGTGTAGTGTCACTATGGAGGTCAGTGTAGTGTCACTATGGGAGGTCAGTGTAGTGTCACTATGGGGGGCAGTGTAGTGTCACTATGGGAGGTCAGTGTAGTGTCACTATGGGAGGTCAGTGTAGTGTCACTATGGAGGTCAGTGTAGTGTCACTATGGGAGGTCAGTGTAGTGTCACTATGGGGGGCAGTGTAGTGTCACTATGGGGGGCAGTGTAGTGTCACTATGGGGGGCAGTGTAGTGTCACTATGGGAGGTCAGTGTAGTGTCACTATGGGGGGCAGTGTAGTGTCACTATGGGGGGCAGTGTAGTGGACAGTATTGGAGGAGACAAGTCAGTGCAGCCTAGTCCTGTCTCTGCCGATGACTGACCCCTATCACAGGATCTGTTACACACACACAGATCCTCAGTGTCTGGGGGAGGGGCGCTGATGTTCTCCTAACCAGCAGGAGCCCGGGAGGAAGGACATCTCCCATGCTGTTATGATAAGGTCAGTACATTTGTTAGGGGGATGTTGTGTAATTATTGTGCTAGGGGACAGACTGCTGCTTCCCCCATGTAATGTGCTTTCTTGTGCCCAGTGCCCACCGTGTCATGTGCCTTGCAGTGCCCCTCATGTAATGTTCTGTGCCCACCATGTCATGTGCATTGCAGTGCCCCCCATGTAATGTTCTGTGCCCACCATGTCATGTGCCTTGCAGTGCCCCCCATGTAATGTTCTGTGCCCACCATGTCATGTGCATTGCAGTGCCCACTATGTAAAGTGCTGTGCCCCGCATGTCATGTACCTTGCAGTGCCCCCCCATGTAATGTGCTGTGCCCACTATGTCATGTCATGTGCCTTGCAGTGCCCCCATGTAATGTGCTGTGCCCACCATGTCATGTGCATTGCAGTGCCCCCATGTAATGTGCTGTGCCCACCATGTCATGTGCATTGCAGTGCCCCCCATGTAATGTGCTGTGCCCACCATGTCCTGTCATGTGCATTGCAGTGCCCCTATGTAATGTGCTGTGCCCACCATGTCATGTGCATTGCAGTGCCCACTATGTAAAGTTCTGTGCACACCATGTCATGTGCATTGCAGTGCCCCCCATGTAATGTGCTGTGCCCACCATGTCATGTCATGTCATGTGCCTTGCAGTGTCCCCATGTAATGTGCTGTGCCCACAATGTCATGTCATGTGCCTTGCAGTGCCCCCATGTAATGTGCTGTGCCCACAATGTCATGTCATGTGCATTGCAGTGCCCCCCATGTAATGTGCTGTGCCCACAATGTCATGTCATGTGCCTTGCAGTGCCCCCATGTAATGTGCTGTGCCCACCATGTCATGTCATGTGCCTTGCAGTGCCCCCCATGTAATGTGCTGTGCCCACCATGTCATGTGCCTTGCAGTGCCCCCCATGTAATGTGCTGTGTCCAGTATGTCATTTGCTGTACGTTGCAGTGCCCACCATGTAATGCGCTGTGCTGAACAATGTCATGTGCTGTGCATTGCATTGCCCTTCATGTGATGTGCAGTGCCCACTATGTCATGCTGTGCCTTGCAGTGCCCACCATGTCATGTGCAGTTCCTAACATGTAATGTGCAGTTGCATTTCCCACCATGAAACGTGCTATGCCATGCAGTGCCCACCATGTAATGTGTTGTGCCCACCATGTAATGTTATGTGCCATTCAGTGCCCACCATGTAATGCGCTGTGCCCACCATGTCATGTGCCTTGCAGTGCCCCCCATGTAATGTGCTGTGTCCAGTATGTTATTTGCTGTACATTGCAGTGCCCACCATGTAATGCGCTGTGCTGACCATGTCATGTGCTGTGCATTACATTGCCCTTCATGTGATGTGCAGTGCCCACTATGTCATGCTGTGCCTTGCATTGCCCACCATGTAATGTGCAGTGCCCACCATGTCATGTGATGTGCCATCCAGTGCCAACCATGTCATGTGCAATGCCCACCATGTCATGGCTGTGCCTTGCAATGCCCGCTATGTAATTTGCAGTGTCCACCATGTCATGTGCTGTGCCATACAGTGATCCCACCATGTAATGTGCAGTGCCCACCGTGTAATGTGCAGCGCCCACCATGTCATGTGCACTTCCCACCATGTCATGTGCTATGCTGTGCCCACCCTGCCATGTGCTGTGCCCAGCATGTAGTGTGTTGTGCCCACTGTGTAATGTGCTGTGCTGTTCAACAGTGCCCACCATGTCATGTGCAGTTCCTAACATGTAATGTGCAGTTGCATTTCCCACCATGAAACGTGCTATGCCATGCAGTGCCCACCATGTAATGTGTTGTGCCCACCATGTAATGTTATGTGCCATTCAGTGCCCACCATGTAATGTGCTGTGCCCACCACGTCATGTGCTGTGCCATGTAATGCGCTGTACCCACCATGTAATGTGCTGTGTCATACAGTGCCCACCATGTCATGTGCAGTGCCCATCATATAAATTGCTGTGCAGTGCCCACCTAGTATGGTGGACAGTGTAGTATGGTGGACAGTGTAGTATGGTGGACAGTGTAGTATGGTGGACAGTGTAGTCTAGTATAGTGGACAGTGTAGTATGGTGGTCAGTATAGTGTAGTATAGTGGACAGTGTAGTATAGTGGACAGTGTAGTGTAGTATAGTGGACAGTTTAGTATAGTGGTCAGTGTAGTATGGTGGTCAAGTGTAGTGTAGTATAGTGGACAGTGTAATGTAGTATAGTGGACAGTGTAGTATAGTGGTCAGTATAGTGGACAGTTTAGTATAGTGGTCAGTGTAGTATGGTGGCGAGTATAGTATAGTGGTCAGTGTAGTGGACAGTGTAGTTCTCAGTGTAGTGGTCAGTATAGGAATCAGGTAGGTCAGTACTATTGTATTTGAAGGGACTCAGGGATAGCTAAAAGTCCGCAGGTTGGGGGGGGGGGCGCAAATTACTTGCCTTGCCCCGGGTGCTGACAACCCACGCTACGCCACTGTGCAGGCCAAACACTTCCCACAGGCATAAAAGCCGGTGAGGAAGGGAGTTAAGGTCCCTACAGTATTATTATGTTTGTTGGCGGGTCTAGGGCTCCCGGGGCTAAAATGTCTCTTAAGTTGGGTGCTTTTTTAAAGTCAGAAACCTTGATGCTCAAATAAAGATCTTGAGGGATAAAGTGGAACCACATAAAGCGGAACATGATTTTATTAGATTATCAGGAGAATTGAAATTGAGGATAGAAAAAATAGAAAAGGAAACTAAGGACAAGAAAAAGAAAAAATTTTTAAGAGATACGGAGGACTGTGAGGAGAAAAATGTTTTTAGATGGCAGACCACCATTGAGGGACAGGAATTCATTTCACCAATGTCCACCCCTCCTAAAAAAGAAGGGACTAATAAAAATATGCCTAATAGGAAGGCACCTATAGGCCCGGCTCCACAGGTGGCACGTAGTTTAACCCCTAGCGGACCAGGACCAAGGGGTCCCTCTCAAAATGCACCATCCTATATGGGGCCTTATCGAGCAACAGATAAGGGATATAATCGTCCTTATAACAATTTTAGGGGACCAAGAAGGCCGTATTATGGTAATGGGTTCCAAAGAGGAAGTTTTAATAGAGGAGGATTTAATGCGAGAAGACCCTATAGATCAGGACAACAGGCATATGGGACATTATCTCTATATCATCCAGTACAATCTAATTACAGAACACCCCATTTTTATGATTGACCCCAACAGGGTTATGATAGACCGCAGGAGGGTTACTATGGATCCCAACAGGAAACAGGATGGCAGAATAGATATGCACCATTAGATGGATACGTGGAAGAAGCTGACCAAGATTTTTTAGGACAGGGAGGTACCCCGAGGAGCAGGGGCGGATCCAGGGGGGGGCAACGGGGCAATTGCCCCTCCCGAAAACATTAATAACTCCCGTCCCGGGCCGAGTCTCTCTCACATCAGCAGCGGCGGCGGCAAGAGAAAGAGACCCGGTTCTCTTCATGCCGCGCTGGAGCCTGGAGAAGATGGAGGGAGGACTCGGAGGTAGGTAGGTGGGGCCGTGCCGCTGGCCTTGCCTCTCTAATGCTGACGTCAGATCACCGTCAGTCACGTCCCAGCCGCTGCTGAGGGGGAGGAGAACGAGGCACCGCATTCAGAGCCTTTTAACTCCTCCGCGCCTAGTGTGAGAGGGTTGGCTCCACCCACCTCCTCCCTCCATGATCTTCTCCAAGTCTCCAACGCAGCGTGAACATGAGGACACTGACAGGATGAAGACGACATGAAGGCTGCAATGGCTGTGTGTCTTGTGAAGTGATGGTGATGCTGCCTTCAATCCTATTTATCTCTCTTGGTCATTGAAAGCCCCTCCCCCCACCAGAGCATCAAAGTATAGGAAAAGTGAGTACAAAAAGTAATGGATTGTGTAAAATCACAGAATACATGTATGCCAATTATTTATGAAGAAAAAAAAAAAACTGCTCTTTAGTATTGTCATTTGTTCCATTTTAACCACTTCAGCCCTGGAAGGATTTACCCCCTTAATGACCAGGCCATTTTTTGCGAGACGGCACTGCGTTGCTTTAACTGACAATTGCACGGTCGTGCGATGCTTTATCCAAACAAAATTGATGTCCTTTTTTTCCCCACAAAAAGAGCTTTCTTTTGGTGGCATTTAATCACCTCTGTGTTTTTATTTTTTTTGTTATAAACAAAAGAAAACCCACAATTTTGAAAAAAAAAACAATATTTTGTACTTTTTGCTATAATAAATATCCCAAAGTTTTTTTTAATAAACCAATTTCTTCATCAGTTTAGGCTGATATATATTCTTCCACATATTTTTGGTAAAAAAAAAAATCGCAATAAACGTATATTGATGTATAGTTGGATAGTTTGCGCAAAAGTTATAGCATCTACAAATTGTTTTTATTTTTTACTAGTAATGGCGGCAATCAGCGATTCTTAGCGGGACTGGGACATTGCGGCGGACATTCGGACACCTGACATTTTTAACACTTTTTAGGGACCAGTGACACTAATACAGTGATCAGTGCTAAAAAATATGCACTGTTATTGTACTAATGACACTGGCAGGGAAGGGGTTAACATCAGGGATGATCAAAGGGTTAAGACCCCTTTCACACTGAGGTGATTTACAGGCGCTATAGCGCTAAAAGTAGCGCCTGCAAAGCTCCTGTAAAGAGCCTCTCCTCTCACTCCAATGTGAAAGCCCGAGTGTTTTCACACTAGAGCGGTGCGCTTGCGGGAAGTTAAAAAAAGGCCTGCAAGCCGCATCTTTGAGGCGCTTTAGGGGCGGTGTATACAACGTTCCTAAAGCGCCCATTGAAATCAAACGCCGCTTTGCGGGCGCTTTGAGGGCACTTTGCGGCGCTTTTAAAACTTTTTCGGGCGCTAGCGGGGGTTAAAAGCTCCCCGCTAGTGACCTAAAAGTGCTGCTAAAACGACAGTAAACGCCGCTAAAAATAGCGGCACTTAACTGCCGACGCCCCCAACACCCCAGTATTAAAGTGCCCTTAGTGTATCCCTAGGGGGTTCTTGCTACTGTGTGGGGATGGATTCACTAGATGAACAGAGTGCTCCATGTTCCTGGTTAGAAGAACACAAGATCACTCTGTTCATCTCTGACAGAATGGCATTTACATAGGCAGACCACCGTTCTATATCTGTGGGGAGCGATCGAGGGTGGCCGGCGGACATTGCTGATTTTCTGGCAGTGCCCCTTCCGAGACTAGACTCTGGATCCGCCCCTGCCGAGGAGGGGGGTACAAGAGGAAACATACAATGGAAAGACATATGGAGCAGAAGGAAAAGAAGGAGAGGTAAGAGAGCTGGAAGGAAAATCCAAAAAAAAGAAAGCACCAATAGGGGAAGGGATTTTCAACTTAAGTGGTGTCCCCCTGGATAGTAATGAAATAAGAGTGTTGGATAAGGGACTCAAATTTGCCCCTACTAAAAATCTTAACAAATTTGACACCTATGTTAACATACAGAAGTATATGAGAAAATTGAATATTAAAAAATATTTTATTTCCAACACTACCAATTTGCCTACCCAAAATTCCATGACTGGTACAGGATTACGGAACAGATCCATATTTAATCCACCCGTTCCTGATAATACATTTACGGAAGTTTTCAAGAATCTGGTAATACATGATCTCGAACAATTAAAAATCCGAAAAGGGTCAGATCCAGAACATATTAAACAAGGGATCTGCACTTTAGAAAAAAGAAAGAGGTGGTGATCAGACCAGCGGATAAAAGGGGGGGGGGGGGGGTAGTTGTAATGTCTCGTACATATTATAAGGAAGACATGGAAAGATTGTTGGGTGACACAGAAACGTACGAATTACTGCTGTCTAATCCAGTAAAACAATATAGAGACAAGTTGTCCGTGTTGGTAACTAAAGGATTGGACAAAAATATTTTATGTAAAAAAGAGGCTGAATATTTATATCCATCCTCATGTCGTACCCCCATCATATATTTTCTTCCGAAAATACATAAGAACAATTTGAGACCTCCAGGAAGACCTATAGTAAATGGGGTTGATTCTTTAACCTCCAGATTAGGTCAGTACCTGGATTTCTTTTTACAACCCCTAGTAACTTCTACACCTGCTTATTTAAAGGACACGAAGCACCTATTACAAAATTTAAGTACTATTATTATGGATGATTCTCCTTTTTTCTTAGTTACAGTGGACGTAAATTCGCTATACACTATAGTTAAACATAAAGATGCAAAGAAAGCAGTAAAATGGGCGCTAAATAACTCCTCTTTAGAAATTAAGCAGCGTAAATACCTTCTGCAGTGTTTAGAATTTGGACTTTTACATAACTACTTCTGGTATTATGGAGATTATTATATACAGAAGACCGGTGTAGCCATGGGCACTCGTTTTGCCCCAAGTGTGGCTAACTTGTTTTTAGCACAATGGGAGTCAAAAGTAGTTTTTGAAGATAAACCAGAAGAACTGATAGGTTACTATAGATTTATAGATGACCTGTTCTTGATTTGGAGAGGAGATGAGTCTAGTCTCCACTCCTTCATGGATAGATTGAACCTAAATGAGAAGAATATCAAATTAACTTGGAACTATGATAGAAACAGAATGGTATTCCTAGATGTGGAAATATATGTACAAGAGGGGAAGATCTTCACAAAAAATTATAGTAAGCCCAAGGAATAGAAAAGGCTATATAGCTATTGATAGTTGTCATCATCAACCCTGGTTGTTTAATATACCCAGGGGTCAGTTTGTTAGACTCAAAAGGAATTGCTCCAAGGCGGAGGATTTTGAGGAACAAGCTGCTATTTTTGAGGAGAAATTTTTACAAAAAGGTTATGATAGTGAATTAGTGAAGAGACAACTAGAAGAGGTGAGAAATATGGACAGAAATGAGCTACTAATTACGAAAGAAAAGGTACCTAAGAAGGAGGGAGATGAATACAGGATTGTGCTGAGTTATAATATTCAAAATAATAAAATTGAGAATATTATTAGGAGACACTGGAGTGTATTATTATGAGATAAATTATTGGGTGGTGTTCTGCCTGAGCACCCTTCATTTGTATACAAAAAAGCACCCAACTTAAGAGACATTTTAGCCCCAGGAGCCCTAGACCCCCCCAACAAACATAATAATACTGTAGGGACCTTAACCACTTGCCGACCGCCTCACGCTGATGTACGTCGGCAGAATGGCACAGGCAGGCAGAATCACGTACCTGTAGGTGATCTGCCTCCCGCGGGTGGGGGGTCCGATCGAACCCCCCCGGTGCCCGAGGCGGTTGGCTTTGGTCTGGGAGCGATGAGAGGCGAGGGAGAGACCATCCATTCGTGGCCCCCCCTCGCGATCGCTCCCAGCCAATCAGAATCATTCCTCTGCTGCTGTATGCTAAACAGCAGCAAAGGAAATTATGTCATCTCTCCTCGGCTCGGTATTTTCCGTTCCGGCGCCGAGGAGAGAAGACTGCAATGTGAGTGCACCAACACACACAGTAGAACATGCCAGGCACACATTACACCCCCCATCACACCCCGACCCCCCCAATCACACCCCCAATCATCCCTCCCCCCCGTCACACTGACACCACTGTTTTTTTTTCTGATTACTGCATGGTGTCAGTTTGTGACAGTTAGTGTGGTAGGGCAGTTAATGTTAGCCCCCTGTAGGTCTAGGGTACCCCCCTAAACCCCCCTAATAATGTTTTAACCTCTTGATCACCCCCCATCACCAGTGTCGCTAAGCGATCATTTTTCTGATCGCTGTATTAGTGTCACTGGTGACGCTAGTTAGGGAGGTAAATATTTAGGTTCGCCGTCAGCATTTTATAGTGACAGGGACCCCTATATACTATCTAATAAATGTTTTAACCCCTTGATTGCCCCCTAGTTAAACCTTTCACCACTGATCACCGTATAACTGTTACGGGTGACGCTGGTTAGTTCGTTTATTTTTTATAGTGTCAGGGCACCCGCCGTTTATTACCGAATAAAGGTTTAGCCCCCTGATCGCCCAGCGGTGATATGCGTTTCCCCAGGCAGCGTCAGATTAGCGGCAGTACCGCTAACACCCACGCACGCAGCATACGCCTCCCTTAGTGGTATAGTATCTGAACGGATCAATATCTGATCCGATCAGATCTGTACTAGCGTCCCCAGCAGTTTAGAGTTCCCAAAAACGCAGTGTTAGCCTGATCAGCCCAGATACCTGCTAGCACCTGCGTTTTGCCCCTCTGCCCGGCCCAGCCCAGCGAACCCAAGTGCAGTATCGATCGATCACTGTCACTTCCAAAACACTAAACGCATAACTGCAGCGTTCGCAGAGTCAGGCCTGATCCCTGCGATCGCTAACAGTTTTTTTGGTAGCGTTTTGGTGAACTGGCAAGCACCAGCGGCCTAGTACACCCCGGTCATAGTCAAACCAGCACTGCAGTAACACTTGGTGACGTGGCGAGTCCCATAAGTGCAGTTCAAGCTGGTGAGGTGGCAAGCACAAGTAGTGTCCCGCTGCCACCAAGAAGAAGACAAACAGGCCCATCGTGCCCATAATGCCCTTCCTGCTGCATTCGCCAATTCTAATAATTGGGAACCCACCGCTTCTGCAGCGCCCGTACTTCCCCCATTCACATCCCCAACCAAATGCAGTCGGCTGCATGAGAGGCATTTTTATGTCCTCCTGAGTACCCCTACCCAACGAACCCCCCCAAAAAAGATGTTGTGTCTGCAGCAAGCGCGGATATAGGCGTGACACCCGCTATTATTGTCCCTCCTGTCCTAACAATCCTGGTCTTTGCATTGGTGAGTGTTTTAAACGCTACCATACACTAGTTGAGTATTAGCCTAGGGTACAGCATTGCACAAACTAGGCACACTTTCACAGGGTCTCCCAAGATGCCATCGCATTTTGAGAGACCCAAACCTGGAACCGGTTACAGTTATAAAAGTTACAGTTACAAAAAAAAGTGTAAAAAAAAAAAAAAGACAAAAAAATATATAAAATAAAAAAAAATAGTTGTCGTTTCATTGTTCTCTCTCTCTCTATTCTCTCTCTATTGTTCTGCTCTTTTTTACTGTATTCTATTCTGCAATGTTTTATTGTTATTATGTTTTATCAAGTTTGCTTTTCAGGTATGCAATTTTTTATACTTTACCGTTTACTGTGTTTTATTGTTAACCATTTTTTTGTCTTCAGGTACCCAATTCATGACTTTGAGTGGTTATACCAGAATGATGCCTGCAGGTTTAGGTATCATCTTGGTATCATTCTTTTCAGCCAGCGGTCGGCTTTCATGTAAAAGCAATCCTAGTGGCTAATTAGCCTCTAGAATGCTTTTACAAGCAGTGGGAGGGAATGCCCCCCCCACCGTCTTCCGTGTTTTTCTCTGGCTCTCCTGTCTCAACAGGGAACCTGAGAATGCAGCCGGTGATTCAGACAGCTGACCATAGAGCTGATCAGAGACCAGAGTGGCTCCAAACATCTCTATGGCCTAAGAAACCGGAAGCTACGAGCATTTCATGACTTAGATTTCGCCGGATGTAAACAGCACCATTGGGAAATTGGGAAAGCATTTTATCACACCGATCTTGGTGTGGTCAGATGCTTTGAGGGCAGGGGAGAGATCTAGGGTCTAATAGACCCCAATTTTTTCAAAAAAGAGTACCTGTCACTACCTATTGCTATCATAGGGGATATTTACATTCCCTGGGATAACAATAAAAATGATTAAAAAAAATGAAAGGAACAGTTTAAAAATAAGATAAAAAAGCAAAAAAAATAATAAAGGAAAAAAAAAAAGCACCCCTGTCCCCCCCTGCTCTTGCGCTAAGGCGAAAGCAAGCGTCGGTCTGGCGTCAAATGTAAACAGCAATTGCACCATGCATGTGAGGTATCACCGCGAAGGCCAGATCGAGGGTAGTAATTTTAGCAGTAGACCTCCTCTGTAAATCTAAAGTGGTAACCTGTAAAGGCTTTTAAAGGCTTTTAAAAATGTATTTATTTTGTTGCCACTGCACATTTGTGCGCAATTTTAAAGCATGTCATGTTTGGTATCCATGTACTCGGCCTAAGATCATCTTTTTTATTTCATCAAACATTTGGGCAATATAGTGTGTTTTAGTGCATTAAAATTTAAAAAAGTGTGTTTTTTCCCCAAAAAATGTGTTTGTAAAATCGCTGCGCAAATACTGTGTGAAAAAAAAATGAAACACCCACCATTTCAATCTGTAGGGCATTTGCTTTAAAAAATGTTTGGGGGTTCAAAGTAATTTTCTTGCAAAAAAAAAAAAATTTTCATGTAAACAAAAAGTGTCAGAAAGGGCTTTGTCTTCAAGTGGTTAGAACAGTAGGTGATGTGTGACACAAGCTTCTAAATGTTGTGCTTAAAATGTCAGGACAGTTCAAACCCCCCCAAATGATCCCATTTTGGAAAGTAGACACCCCAAGCTATTTGCTGAGAGGCATGTCGAGTCCATGGAATATTTTATATTGTGACACAAGTTGCGGGAAAAAGACACATTTTTTTTTTTTTTTGCACAAAGTTGTCACTAAATGATATATTGCTCAAACATGCCATGGGAATATGTGAAATTACACCCCAAAATACATTCTGTTGCTTCTCTTGAGTACGGGGATACCACATGTGTGAGACTTTTTGGGAGCCTAGCCACGCACGGGACCCCGAAAAACAAGCACCGCCTTCAGGCTTTCTAAGGGCGTAAATTTTTTATTTCACTCTTCACTGCCTATCACAGTTTCGGAGGCCATGGAATGCCCAGGTGGCACAAACCCCCCCAAATGACCATATTTTGGAAAGTAGACACCCCAAGCTATTTGCTGAGAGGTATAGTGAGTATTTTGCAGACCTCACTTTTTGTCACAAAGTTTTGAAAATTGAAAAAAGAAAAAAAAAATTTTTTTCTTGTCTGTCTTCATTTTCAAAATCAAATGAGAGCTGCAAAATACTTACCATGCCTCTTACCAAATAGCTTGGGGTGTCTACTTTCCAAAATGGGGTCATTGGGGGGGGGGGGTTGTGCCACCTGGGCATTCCATGGCCTCCGAAACTGTGATAGGCAGTGAAGAGTGAAATCAAAAATGTATACCCTTAGAAATCCTAAAGGCGGTGATTGGTTTTCGGGGCCCCGTACGCGGCTAGGCTCCCAAAAAGTCCCACACATGTGGTATCCCCGTACTCAGGAGAAGCAGCTTAATGTATTTTGGGGTGCAATTCCACATATGCCCATGGCCTGTGTGAGCAATATATCATTTAGTGACAACTTTTTGTAATTTTTTTTTCATTATTCAATCACTTGGGACAAAAAAAATTATTATTCAATGGGCTCAACATGCCTCTTAGCAATTTCCTTGGGGTGTCTACTTTCCAAAATGGGGTCATTTGGGGGGGGGGGGTTTGTACTGCCCTGCCATTTTAGCACCTCAAGAAATGACATAGGCAGTCATAAACTAAAAGCTGTGTAAATTACAGAAAATGTACCCTAGTTTGTAGACGCTATAACTTTTGCGCAAACCAATAAATATACGCTTATTGACATTTTTTTTACCAAAGACATGTGGCCGAATACATTTTGGCCTAAATGTATGACTAAAATTGAGTTTATTGTATTTTTTTTATAACAAAAATTAGAAAATGTCATTTTTTTTCAAAATTTTCAGTCTTTTTCTGTTTATAGCGTAAAAAATAAAAACCGCAGAGGTGATCAAATAACATCAAAAGAAAGCTCTATTTGTGGGAAGAAAAGGACGCAAATTTCGTTTGGGTACAGCATTGCATGACCGCGCAATTAGCAGTTAAAGCGACGCAGTGCCAAATTGTAAAAAGTGCTCTGGTCAGGAAGGGGGTAAATCCTTCCGGGGCTGAAGTGGTTAACTCCCTTCCTCACCGGCTTTTATGCTTGTGGGAAGTGTTTGGCCTGCAGAACAACTAAAGGAAGTAATCCAAAAAAGAAATGTGAATTTGTGGCCACGGCCATGGGTAAAGTACACAAGATAAAAGATTTCATCACTTGTTCTTCTGAAGGGGTTGTATATATGTTGGAGTGTTCATGCAAACTCCAGTATGTAGGTTGAACATCTAGACCTCTGCTGGTTAGGGTGCGAGAGCACATCAACGCGATCAAAAAAGGAAAAAAAAAAGAATACTGTGTCTCTAAACATTTTAGGGAAGTCCATGATAGAAATCCCAGTCAGTTAAAGTTTTGGGCCATAGAAAAGGTAAAACATCAATGGAGGGGGGGGGGGGGTAATTTGATAAGACAATTAAGCCAACGTGAATTAGCTTGGATATATGAGACCCAGGTTTTAACGCCCAGGGGGCTCAATATTGATTTTGACCTGTTTCATCTATAATGGGTGATTTTAGGTAACCCTTCATGACTTGTACATAACTTTGTAGGAAATATAGGAGATTTTTTTTTTTTTTACTGCAAGTTAGCAGTGAGAGTGTCACAATTCCTGGTCTTTGTATTTGTATGTCCTGGAAACACAGGCAGAGGGAGGTTCTTTCTGCACTGCAGACTGAGCTATGGCGACTCCCGGATGGTTGCTATAGCAATGATACACTACAAATGAGCTTAGTTTTTATCTTTTTGTTTTTTTTATATAGGATATAGATTTTTTTAAATATTTTTTAAATATTTTGATATATATTTGTGTATGTAGGTGTGTATGTATGTATGTATATATGTATATATATATGTATGTATATTTTTAATTTACATGTGTCTATGTGTTTGTTATGGGAGTGGTGACCCTATATATACATAGACATATGAAGTACGCTGTTTATATTTAAAATTTGAATAGTAATTTTAAATCAATTTAGTCCCGTAACATATATATAATTTTGTTGATTTATAATAAATATGGTATTTTTAAACATAATTATGTAATTTTAGATTGTTAGTATAGGTAGTTGTTTTGTATGTTCTTATGCTTAGCTTATGATAGATTGTAACCGGAGATTGTCATGTAGGTCTGCGGGTGCTTAGAAAGGTTTAGATCTTACTGCAATTTAGCAGTGAGAGAGACACACACTTCCTGGTCTTGGTATTTGTGTGTCCTGGAGACACAGGCAGAGGGAGGTTCTTTCTGCACTGCAGAGTGAGCTGTGGTGATGCCCGGAGGGTTGCTATAGCAACGATACACTACAAATTAGCTTAGAGGGATCAGCCCACCCATCTACTGAGGAAGGCCTGTGATTGGCCGATACACGTCTAGAAGGGAGGAGCTGATAGTCACGTCCAGCCAAACACTGTGTATGTGGACACGGTGGTGCTACTCTGGAGGTTTTTATGTGATTTTAAAGTTGTTATTTTGTAAGTGCAACTTGTCTATTTGGGGGCTTTGAATAAATTTGTATACGGAGAACACTATGGTCTCTATACTTATTATTTACATGTCCTGAACTCATGGAATCTTGAGCCAAGCTGGGAGATGATCCGCTTCTTTGGATATTAATGAGCTGAGTTACCATTAAGAAAAGAGCCATCTGGATTACCCACCACTGATTGGGAAGAGGAAGTGAGAGCAAAGAGCGCGTGCGGAGATCCGCATATGAGATTTGACTCATCTGGGAGGTGAGCGCGCATTTTTACTGGTGGTGGTGTGCACTCCTTTTGAGGACGAACAGTCACTGTGGTGGAATTGTGTGGATACACTGATCACAAGAAGAGTTTTTCATGTTTTATTTCTTCATTTTTTCATTTTATGGACTATTCATTTATATGTAGGATTTATTTATTTTAGAGATTTGCACTTTATATTTATAATTTTACACATAGCGCTACATTTATTATTTACTATCCATTTTGAAATTAGTGTGGTGTACCACTTGGAATGTTTAGCAGCTGTGCACGTTTATTATTAGGTTATTATTAGGTTAGGTTATTATTAGGTTATCTTATTTAAACATCACAATATTTTTTACGTGTGGCGCTGATTGTTTCATCTTATAACTTCTCCAAAGACAGCTTCAAGCCCTCATCATGGAGTCTCTCGAGGACCTTTTCCAGACGCACTAAGGTCCTCCTGAAGACAATGATGTTGTCTAGATATACAAACACCTCTATGAGGTTCATGTCACCCACCGTCTTCTCCATGAGCCTTTGGAAAGTGGCTGGGGCACCGGACAGGCCTTGAGGCATGCTGTCGAATTCAAAGAACCCCACTGGGGTAATGAAAGCAGTCTTTTCCTGATCCTCAGGATGCATGGGGATTTGGTAGCACCCTCTCTTCAGGTCCAGCATGCTGTAGTCGATACACAGCCTCAGTGACCCATTCTTCTTCCGTACCACCATTATCAGAGAAGCATATGGGCTTCGGGTTTCTCGGAATGATACCTGTTCTCTTCAATTTTGCCAATTGTTCATGCAGGTCTCCCAAGTCTCCTACAGGAATCCGCCGGACTCTTTCTCTGAACGGCTTATCCTCCTGAAGACAGATCCGGTGGTTGTCACTCTCTGCACAGCCCACATCAAATTCACTCTTCGAGAATGCAGCCTGCCATCTCAGGAGCTGAGTCTTGGCTCTTTCTCTCCATTCAGTTGAGAGAGGAGTGTTGTTCGGATAGAACTCCTCAACTTTTCTCCCCCAACAAATTAGACTGTGAGACTAGGGTAGCCGGATTCACTTGTCCCAGCAACATTCGAGCCGGTATCTTTATTAGCGAGGCTGTTATGTTGCGGACACTGACCGAGATCCTCCCGTGACTTCTTTGCAATGCTTTGGTTGAAACCACTTCGGGAATCATCTCCACTCCAATGTCTTCACTCTGTCTGCTTCAAGGACAATGAAAGGACCTGGTTGTTTCCAAGCTTGACAGATGCCTGTAAACAGGCCACTTCACCAGGCTGTAACACCTTCTCATTCTGGTCCAAGCACTAGATCTTTCCCACTCCTTCAGCTGGGGCCTTCTATTCTTGTACCAGGCACTGATAGGCTTGTCTCAACATGGGGTGCACACTTGTAGTTCAAGTGTCCCGCTCTTGGACAAGAGGTGTCAGCAGTCTTCTGATAAGATCAGTATTAGTCCCGATGATGAGAAAACTCTTATTGGCTCCTGATAGGTGAGGACAGACCACTGCCAAAGTATCAAAGGTCTCAGCTTTCCCAGCTACGAAGGGATCGAAGGTCAGCTTGACTGATAGCCATCATAGGGGAAGTTCTGAGTACCAATGCCCCATATCTCTAGCTCATCCAACTTCTGCAATGGCAGGTGTTTGACGTACTTGTCATAGAATTCTCTTTAGAGGAGGGTCACTTGAGCTCCGGTATCCAGGAGAGCCTTGGTGTAGATTCCCTCTACTTGGAGGGAGACAATGGGAGAAGGTCCCACTAGTTTGGCAGGGAATTTGTGGGAAGTGGTACCCCTGGCCTGTTTGATGGCTTGTATCCACGCTCTTTTCTTGTAGTTCTGATCTGGCTTGAGTCTCTGTTGAGCTCTGGGAGTCTGGTGTGCATTGACTCTCCGACGCCGGGTAGCATGGGTCAAAGGCAGTGGGACACTGGGCCCCCTGCAAGGGTTTGGACTTCCACTGCAATCTCTTTGCGTAGTTGGTTTTTCTGGAGCTAGCTAATGTAGATGGGCACCTGGTTGACTCCTTCACCGGGGCCCTCTGGAGTTTACCACTGGCTTTTGGTGATGTGCTTCAGGCTTCACTGGACTTGGACATACTCATCGATAATGTCCAACTCCCCTGCAGTTGAAGCAGATTTCTTGGTTTGCTATCCACCTGAGCAACCCTAGAGCTTGCGGACTTCTTGGGCACTGAAACTTCATCGCTGGGTAGAACAGTGGGCTTGGTGTTTAACAGGGCCATCATCTCATATCTGCTGCGACACCTGAGTCTTAAGAAGCTCAACCTTGGGGACGCCATCAGCTGCACTGGCCACCCTGACCCTAACAACATTCTGACCTCTGACTCTTTTTTTATTTTCCAGCATGGCCTCCTCTTCCTGCACAAACCGGATCAGATCTGGATATTTTAAGATGCCACCATGTTGCCGGATTCTCAACAGGAGGGTGATGGGGTCCAAGGGTTGGGCCCCCCTCAAGACTTGCTGGGCACAGACCTCATCCACCTTCTGGGGGTCTAGACCCTTCTTCAGCAAGATCTGGTGCATAATTTTGTCCAAACAACTCATGTACTCTTTTCTCCCTCATTTTGGTAAGTGTGCTCCAACTGGTAAATGAGATCAGAAACCTTCTCTGTGCGTCCAAACACATCCTGCAGAATGTTCATGTAGTCCTGGGCAACACAATCTTGCTTGCTGAGCTTCAAATTGTGGATGGCTTCTGAGGCAGGCCCTTTTAAACTCTCTGTGATTCTCTGTTTCTTGTGGGTCTCAGGAATGTCCCATTAATCCAAGGCTTGTGTGGCCTGGTCCAGCCACTCTTCAAAGTTGTCCTCCCCTGTAGGCACTCGTTGACTTCCAGAGAAGGCCCTAAGCTTCTGATACCAAGTTCCAGGGTATGTTGGAGGTATGTTTTGACACAAAGTCTCCCAGGGCAGCAAAGCATTCTGGTCCAATCGTGGCAAGAGGTGATGGGGAAGGAACTTCTTCCTTAGTTGACTCAGCTTGACTGGAGCTGGTAGGACCTTCATCTGGAACCTTCAGATGGATTATACAAAGCTCCGTCTTGTTGGCCAATTGCACATTGGCACCTTTGAAGCTTTCAGGGACTCCACTCTAACAGCGCATAGGTGCGGGAGGTCCCACAGTCTGTTTAGACAGCAATCACCCACACCTTCCTGTCTGGAGACACCATTTTCACAGCTTGGCTGATTTGTTCCTCAGCCCAGGCCTCTCCGGGGAGTTCGATCACCACGCTCGACTCTGAGAAGGCGCCTTCTTCATGACACCACTGGGTCGCAGCAGCGGGGGCCATCTTGGCACTTGTAGGGGTGCTGTCTTGAGGAGTTGATTTCAGAGTAGCGAAATTATACCGGATAAGCCCCCACATGGAGCGATACCCCCAAAGGAGCTGCTTTTGTTTGTTCAGTCCGTTAATCTGCCTCTCAACCCCAAAGAACTGTCTCGGTTCCTCTGGCACACCTAGCAAACAGTGTACTTGCAAACACAGTAAAACAGACACAGATGTAGTGAACGGGAAGTTTGTTTACTGGGAGACTTTTCACAATCAAACAGTGATCTGGTAACTCAATAGTCAAGAATGGCAAACTGTGATATTTAATAGTGTTAATCAAACCCAAAATGCAGACTTCAAAATAGCACAGTCAAACAACTTAAATAGGTCTAGAGTGGCCTATGCACTCAGGCATAAAGGGGAACTGATCTGACTTAACAACAGTCAGTCTGTTTCCCTCAAATCCTGAAATCACAGACAATTAAATGTGAGGCAATAGGTCACAAATGCAATTTATCACTTTAACATTTAGCGCGAGCATTCCCCTTTAAAGGTAGTCACTGAGATCACTAAATTACTGATACTGAAGGAGTAACAGAAAGGGTCCTCACAATGGAGATATCCAGGATCTTCAGTTAGCCTGGCATTGGTACACTTGGTGTCCTGTTGAGCAGGATGAACAAAGGGATACCTGAAAGTATCCTGGTAGGCAAAAATGAGATGTAGGATGCTAGCAGTATCCTGATAGGCACAGCAGGGTGCAAGTGTTCCTACAAATGTGGGTACTGGTGAGGCAATGTTGCCTGACAACCATGTCTTTAAAGATGGGCAAACGCTCACCCATCCTGCAACCGAAGGATCAAGCAAACAGTTCCCCGAAAAACCCGACTGGCCACCTTGTAACTGGATCGGCTCCCACCCTCAGGAACACCTGGAGATATAGCCGGGATCCCTCTCAGGCTGGATATCCATCGCCGTCCGACTCATGGAATCGTAGCAGGATCAGCACACTGACATCTGGAGCTGTGGCAGGATCAACACACCGACCTCTGGAACTGTGGCTGGAGGGATCCCCTCTGTGGGTAACAGCAACCCCTCAGATCACGTCTGTGTCTATCTCACTCCCTCATCGACTGACCTTTACCTCAGGACACAAAATGGAGTCTTTTACTTTCCTGTCAGCAAAGCCTGCTGGGATTTTTATTTCTCCCTGTATACCAGTCTATGGGGCTGTTTTGTGTGGGAACTGCATGTCTCAGAATCCATTGCAGCTCTCCCTGCAGTTCAGTACAGTCTCTCCCATTGGCTGTTGTACCTGTGCCTTTGGTTTTCTTCTTCTGGCCTATAGGGGAACAAGAGAGGCTGCTGGATGCACAGCTCTGTGTGTGTCAGCTCACATAACATTACACAGTCAGTGAAAACAGGAAGAAGGGGGGGGTGAAAAAGCCCATGCAGACATGACAGCCATCTCTTCCCCCTCTTTCAGGCTGGAAAGCCTGTGTACATGCAGTCATCTGTGTTAATGTAAGTCTTTGGCTGCAATACCCGCTACACATGTATCGCAGAGCAATTGGTACACTGTGTCAAGACCAGACATAGCCGCAGCAATGGGCATGCTATGCAGGAAAGTTTAAGCTCCCTGTCAGTGTGACTGGAACGCAGTAAAAATAATGATACAATACCTCAAGGAAACAATTCAGATGAAGTTATAGTTACCAGCAACATCCAATCCAAAACTGGTCGGATATGTGGATGCTGATTGGGCCGGAGACTGTACAGACCGCAAATCCACAAGTGGATTCACCTTCCAGTATGGGGAAGGAACCATAAGTTGGTCTAGTCAAAAGCAAGTAACTGTCGCTCTATCTTCAACTGATGAAGAGTACATTGCAGAAGCACACACATGTCAAGAAGCAATATGGATTTGTCAACTTTTTGTGGACATTGGGATAGACATGTCAAAACCATTTCCCGTTTTTGAAGACAAAAGGGGTTGTATAAAGCTTACACAATCAGAAAGGGTCAATCCTACGACCAAACACATCAACGTCAAGTATCACCTACTGAGGGACAATCAAGAGCAAGGTGTTATTGACATTCAATACTGCCCGTGAGAGGAGATGACTGCTGATGCACTCACCAAGCCTTTATTGAAGAAACGTCATAGTTATTTCCAGAAGAAGCTGAATATAATTTGACAAAGCTCATGCTGTTGAGAAGGGGTGTTGGAAAAGAAAAACAGCATGTAATGTAATGTTGTTAATAAACTGACAATACTGTATGCATTATACCTATCTATGCAGCAGGTGGCGCTGTAGTATTATAGTGTATAGTTCATGTTTTCTATGATATAACAGGATGTATTGTCTATCTCAGTCGATGTACTTGTATATTCCTGCTTCTTGTTCGTGTTTCTGCATGCTGTAAGACATGTAATATATTTCTCCATATAAAACCATATTACTACATACAAGAATCTTCCAGCACTTTATAGGTTGGACATGATGGACTTGTGTCTTTTTTCAACCTTGCCTACTATGTGATTGTGGAACCTTTTGCACAATACAGAGAACTGTGTACTGGAACCAGAGGTTGCCCTGAAAAACTGTGATGTCACCTTGGTGGGGCAGAGTGACCGACCACCCAGCTCTGTGTTCCATGGACTCAGGAAGTACTGGAAGTCACCGTCACGGCCAACAGCAAGTCAGCTGGGAGCATCTTCCATCCTTCATGGACATATCGGGACTTGTGCTGCACAGGACTTTACCCCCCCAGTGCTACATGTTTATCTCTTGACTCCTTTTTTGAGTAATACTTTTTTAACCTTATTAAAGTTATTCAAATGTTGCACTTAGTAGATGCTTGTGTTTCCTACCTTGTTTTTCTCCAGAGCTGCTTCTTGCTATTACACTGAGCTGCCACTACAGAGCTTCTCCTTGTTATGGATACAATTTTAGGACTTCATTGAAGGACTTCCTTTAAAGGATTTACTATCCAAATTTATTTATGAACTATAGCTCTATCTGAGCACCTCTGTTAGTGTCAAAACTGTTTTTATTGTTATGATCGGTCCTAGGAGCACTGGTGAATGGAGTGCACATACAATGAATTGGGATGGTTGGGGTCAAAAGCTAATCTCAATGATAGATGAGGCTGTTATGCGTAAAAATAAGGTAGACACTGGTTCTGCTGTGCCAGCAGGAGAGTCTGAAGAACATCCTGTACCAAAGGGCATGGTGGCTGCTGCAGGAGTTAACCGTTGTGAGACAGAAGGACCAGATAAGAGAAAGCACACAGCAGGGACTTTGTCTGTGACAGATGTGGTTATGGAGTGTCAAATTGGCATTGTCACCGGTAATGGTCAGGAGCAGCTTACTGATGCTGAGCAAGAGAAGTTGAGATTGAGCCTAGCACCTGGCAGCACTCTGGCAGAGCACCAGACTGTGATTACCTCCAGCTGGGAAGAGGTCCCTATAAAAGTTGCAACTTGTCAAGTCTCAGCAGGTGAGTCTCTCTTTATTCCCAGTGTCATAAAAGTCTTCAGAAAAGACTTAGGTCTGGAGTCAAGGGGCTCCTTTAATACAAAAGTATTAAAGGAGATGCTTGGACTTTGGGATGTACAGCCAATCTATACTGGGGCTCTTCCACAATCGGAAGGTCATATACTGCGGAGTACCACTAGGAAGAGCAGTGAATGGCAGGCTGTACAGAACAAAGGAGAACAAGATAGGAATGGTTTGTTTCTGAATTTATTAATAATGTTTAAAGTTGCCTCTAGGTACGCTTCTGAACTACTTCCTGTAAAAATGGTATATGGGAGATACTTTGGAGAAATAAATAAATGAGTAAAAAATGTCAAAGGTTTCACCTCTTAACCTCCAGGTAGAAAGCATTTCTGCTGCTCTGGTCCAGGGTGGTGCTGGTCAGTTGTCAGTGTCAGTGAAGGGTGCATCTACTGCTCCAATGCTCAAACCATGTGAGATGGAAGGGCTGAGTATGGACCAGAGAACAGAAGAGATCCTGACTGGTGCTCAGACGGTTGTGCTTAAAGAAATCAATGTCACAGGGCCATACAGAGGTTTATGTGACAGTTCACCTGAGATACAGGTAAAAATTGTATGTGAAAACCGGCCAAATGGATCAGAAGAGCACTCATCTGTTCAGGATTTGGATAGAGATCCAGATATATAAGATGACATTGAGATATGTAATATTAAACTGAATATCTCTGTGCATGATAAACTGAATAAGGGGTTGATGATTCATGAAGATATGGTGTCCAAAGGTACCCATGAAGGTACAGGAAAACCTGGGAAAGAATTACTGATTGCTGAGTCCGGGTACCAGAAATAAGAGGGGTATCAGGAAACCTGGGAACCTGAAACAAAGAGGCAGAAATGTTGTTTAAAAAAACAAAGGGATCCCATTAAAATTTCAGAAGAGGAAGTGCTTACTGTATGAAAAAACATTTGTTAAAAAATGTGGGAAGGAGGAGGGATGGGGCGGAGCGTCAACATGTAGGCGCGCTTCAAGCACGCCCTGGAACCTTAGCCCTCCCTGCATCCCCGCTCTGCTCATGGTTGGAATGACGGGACGCCAAGAGTGCGGCGTCGAGAGATAGAGCTGGCCCTGCCCGACGAGTTATCGCTCTCTCTCTGCTGGTAACGGGTGACCACGTTCGTCTCCCCCTACTACCACATGACCTTGGATATCAATTGTCCGATCTAACCATAGCGTCAGCTGGAGAGAGGTACCGCTGGAGCAGGAGAGAGGTATTGCTGAAGGACCCTCACTGAGCAGGTTGGATGGAGTTGGACAGAGCAAACGCTGCAGCAGGAAGGGGGAGTCCCATCACAGTATCTCAGCGTCCTGCGGTGAAGGAGGAGGTGAGAGTGTCACTGTGTCCCTGTGGTCTCTCTGAAAAGAGATCAGTATAGCAAGGGGTCGGGAAGAGAGGTGGATGGTGATACTTCCTTGTACCTGATATAAGAAGACTGTTGTTGAGAAAATTCCCCTTATGCCCCATTCACAGGTGGAAAATGTGAGGCTGAGAAGCTGGGGATAGATGATGATATGGTGTGTCAATGCTGGATTAGAAGAGGCTGTATGGATACACTATTATCTCTGCTTGTACATATGAACTGGTAATATATGGATTGTAAGAGCTCAGTCCCTGAAATACTTAAAATTTAATTACATAATATTCCAGGACTTTATAAAGATTGTATTTTGTTTGGGTGGAGCTGTGAGGCAAGCTAGATGACGAGTTGCATACAATAAACCAGAGGAAGATCCAGGGTTCCCCCCTCTCCCTTTCTTTTTGCTTGCATTTAATGAACTGTATGAGTTGATTATCAGAAAATAGCTGCTTATAAATTACTTCTAAATCAGGACTATATAAAGACCCCACGTTATTTCAGTTGGGGCATAAGCTATAGAAATGAGGGGGAAATCAACTAAAGCAAATAAAGGGGCCACGGCGATGTGAAGCCCGGGAGGTATTCAACGTTATATGTCTGCAGAGTCTAGCATCACGGAGGAAGCGCAGGGCAGCCCTAGGACGGGAGCCCCAACACGTCTAGGGACAAATAGACAGAAGGTGGCAGAAGAGGAGAACAAAACAGGGAAAGTGCAGGAAGGTAAAACAAGGAGACCAAGAAGTAACAGGAGTTACCCCCAGGCTAGCTTTAAGGCCCAAGAGGGGACACAGAGGAAAAGTGGTGGGGAGGACGAACCAGCAGGAAAAAGATCCCTTCAGCCGATAATGCAGGAGGAAGGCCCGCAAATGAAAGAGATGCTAGCAGAGATGCTGTCCAAAATGGAGGCATTATTGAAAGTGGACATAGCTGCAGTAAGAACGGACATTGGGCAAGTGCTTGGAAGGGGAGAAGAGATGGAGGGCAGACTAGACGATCATGAACAACGATTGGAGGACATTAGTAAACAACTAAAATATCTTCAAAGTGCAAACAGAGGTCTCCTCTATAAATTAGAAGATTATGAGAATCGCAGTTGACGTAAAAATTTACGAATCAAAGGGCTCCCAGAGAAGTATAGGAACGAGGAATTGACGGCAATAATACAGCAGTTATTACCCTCTATTGGAAAAAGAAATGTCATAGCCTTTGAAACTAGACAGAGTCCACAGGATTGCACGATACACTATACATAGATCAGAGAGCCCAAGAGACGTCATAGCGAGGTTTCACTACGCAGAAGAAAAATCAAAAATTGTGGAAAAACTGCGAAATCTTCCAGGAATATGCTATGAAGAAGTAGATTTACAAGATTATGCAGACTTGTCAGCAGAGACCTTATCAAGAAGGAGACTTCTAAAACCCCTTACTGAGCTTATGAGGTCATCGGAGATAACCTATCAATGGGGGTTCCCGGCATGTCTGATTGGAAAAAAAATGGTCGAACTGCAGTTTTGAGATTTCCTGAAGTTTTGGGAGACTTTTGTGGTAAATTCGACATTTTACACCCCCCATCCCAGGCTGGGGAGAGGAGGAGGGAGAATTACTCCCTCAAAGGACGCTGAGATGGATCAAGGGAGGTGGGAGGGAAGAGGCCCTAACTAGCAGAGAGATTTGGTGCTTAAGGGTGTGGGTTAGCATTAGTAAGTGCAGAGTGGGATGGGGAGGTGGGGGGGACTGGGGGGGGGCTTGGAGGGGCGGTTGACGTGAGCCCATTAGGGAATATGGCGACAGGGAGGCACCAGGTTAGTGCCCCCAAGGACCATATATTGAACAAAAAAAGGGGTCTGCCCAGCCTGCCAGGCAATTTGTTCCAGACAAGAGGGGAGGTGGTGGGGGGAGGGGGGTTTGGGAGGTTTTGGGGGGGTGGAGAGGGATGGGGAGGGAGGATTGGGGCTGGGTGTGGGGGTTTTTCCTCCTTTTTTTTTTTATCCTCTCTCTCCATTTTTCGGAGTGCCTCTCTGAATTGGCTGGACGCTCCTATTGGGGTGAAATATGGGAGTTGTAAATTTGGTCACATATAATGTAAGGGGATTAAACACAGCAAAAAAAAGTATAAAATAAATAGGGAATTGCAGTATTTAGGAGCAAATGTGGTGTGCCTCCAGGAGACTTATATCACATACTCATTAGGAGATAGCTTGGCATCACAGCAGTTCCCAAAGTGGTTCTATGGGGACGCAGGATCAACACACTCAAGAGGTGTGGCTATTGGATCTGACAGGACAATGATGTTTGTAGAGGGAGAGCGTCTGGCTGATCCAGAGAGAAGGTATCCCTTTATAAAAGGGAAACTGTTTGATATGATGTGTACAATAGCAAATATCTACTCCCCAAATAGAGACCCTGATAAATTCCTAAGGAAAGTACTAAAAAAGCTTGAGACGTTTAAGGAAAGGAAAATGATTGCAGGGGACTTAAATTGGAGCATGGACCCAGGTTTTGATACTTCAGGAGGCGCCTCTAAACCTATAGCTTATAAACGGGAGGAACTTAAAAAAACGCTTATGGCCCTTCAGCTAATGGATGCATGGAGGATTTGCCACCCAAAGAAACAGGATTATACTTTTTATTCCCCTGTACATAAATCATTTTCGAGGATTGATTATATCCTAATAGAACACCAGTTAATTCCATATCTTAAGGCTGCAGAAATCAAAGCAATCACACCGACCATGCACCAGTGAAAATGCAATTGGAGATAACAGGATGTTCGGTCCGGGATGAATTGGAAATTGAACGATTCTCTCATCCAGGACCCGGACTCTGTTGAAAGCATAGAGCAGGAATTGAAGGCATACTTTGAGATAAATGACACACAAGAAATATCTAAAGCCACTCTCTAGGAGGCACACAAAGCTTATATAAGAGGGATCCTGATCAGTATTGGAGCAGGGGAAAAGAAAGAAAGGGGGAAAAAAATGTCACTTTTTTATAAGGAGATCCAGGAACTTGAACAAGTTACATGACCAAGGTGGATGTCTGAAAGACAAGAATTAATAGAAAAAAGAAGGGAACTAGACAAACTGTTAGAACAGGATAGGAAATGTTCCTTTCATACCATAAATAAGGAAACGTTTTAGGGGGGTAATAAATCAGGCAAATGGATGGCGAGAAGGGTTAAGGAAAAAAAGAATAATAATTATACCCAAGATTAGAGATGAGGGAGGTGGGCTTGAATTCTCCTCCCCTAACATCGCTAAAATATTTCACTCCTACTATAGTGCTTTATACAAGGTGGGCGGGAAAGAGGAAGAGGGAGAGAGGAGGAAGGAGGCTATGAGGGAGTACCTGCAGGACCTAGACCTTCCCAGGGCAGAGAAGGAGGAGGTAGAGCTCCTTGAGACTCCTATCTCGCAGGAGGAGGTTGAAAGAGCGATAAGTAACACTGCCATGGGAAAGAGCCCAGGCCCCGACGGATACTCCATACTATACTATAAAAAATGTTTGAAATTTTTGGTACCTAAACTTTGTAATTACCTAAATGCTTTAGGAGAAGGAGAGATGCTCCGAGAGGAGTCCCTCTTGGCTCACATCACTCTTATCTTGAAAGAAAGAAAGGATCCAGCATCCCCAGGTAGTTAGAGGCCAATCTTGTTATTAAATATAGACATAAACATTTTTGCCAAAATACTAGCAGATAGGCTGAAGGCCTGGTTACCTAGGTGGGTTCATAATGATCAGGTGGGGTTTGTTGCTGGTAGGGAGGGGAGAGATAACTCACTGAAATCCATCCTTTTGGTTCAGGAAGCAATTAGGAGAGGTACCCCGGCAGTCTTCATGTCAATTGATGCAGAAAAGACTTTTGATAGAGTCGATTGGGGGTTTATGTTTATGACACTGAAGCACCTGGGATTTGGGGAGAGGATGATGAGATTGATTGCTTCCGTATACCAGCATCCAAGAGCCAGAATTAGAGTAAATGGAACCCTGTCTTCTCCCCTTGAATTATCTAACGGGACAAGACAGGGTTTCCCCCTGTCCCTAATCTTGTTCATAATAACTTTGGAACCCCTACTGGCGGTGATCTGTAAGAACCCAGACATTAAGGGAATTTGGGCGGGAGAAAGGGAATACAAGGTAGCAGCATTTGCAGATGATCTGCTTTGCTTCATCTCTAACCCCAGCTTGAGGAGTTCAAACACTATGGGGAACTTACAAATTTTAAAATAAAGATGACCAAATCTGAGCTCTTAAATATAACACTCCTTATAAGAGAGCAGAAGGCAATTCAACCTAGGTTTCCTTTAGGTTGGCACAGGAAGGAGATGGAATATTTGTGCATAAAATTGACATCAAGCGATTTGTTTAAAGCTAATTACATTCCCTTGCTCAATAAGATTAAGGACCAACTAAATTGGATGAGGTATAGATCTTTATCGTGGATTGGCAGGATAAACGCAGTTAAAATGTTTGTTCTGCCAATGCTGATTTATACTTTTCAAATGATTCCAATTGCACTCCACCTTGACTTCTTTAGAAAATTACAATCTATGGTATTAAGGTATATCTGGGCATGTAAATGCCCTAGGATAGCATACAATATTCTGGTTAAAGAAAGAAGACAGGGAGGGTTGGGAGCTCCAGATTTTAAAAAGTATTATCAAGCTATTTCTATCTCTAGAATCGTAGATTGGCTGTACAATAAAAAAGAAAAAAGTTGGGTGAATATAGAAATAGCACAAAGTAGGGTGGATATAGAAAAGATGATATGGATCCCACCACAATTTCGTGAGTTAGGACACAGCACTAATTGACGAGGAACACATTCAAGATTTGGGATAGGTTAAGTAAGAGATTCCACTGGGATTATAATTCACCACTAATATCACTGACTAACACTAATTATTTCAAACCAGGGAAGGAGGAACACTTATATTTTACAAGGTGGGCTAAAAAAGATGTGATACAACTGCAGGATGTGATGAGGGGTAATAGACTTTGCACCTATACAGAAATCACGCGGGAATGGGGAAACAAACCACTGGATAAATGGAGATATGCTCAGATACAGCACTTCACACACTCTCCCACAACCACTGAGGGGAAGAGGCCAACTTAGCAATAGAAAAATGACTAAGTTCCCCCCCTGAGTGCAATTGGTAGTATATCTAAAATCTACAAAATACTCAGAGATGAAACAAATAATTGGCTCCCCGCTTATCTTGATAAGTGTGAAAGAGAAATAGGCTCCCTGAGAGATGAGGAACATAGGCTTAAGATATTAAAAATGGTTTATTTATGGGCAAGAGACACCCAGACACATGAAATGAGTTATAAGCTAAAGGCAAGGTGGCATGTGACCCCCCAGAGGGCGCATAAGTATAGGTCAGAGAATCCCCCAACTTGTTGGAGGGGGTGTGGGGCCTTAGGAACATTTGCGCATCTCTGGTGGGAGTGCCCCAAAATTTATACCTTTTGGGGGGAAATCACAGAAACAATTTTGCAGATAACGGGAGAACAAATTTTAAAAAATCCATGGACGTGCTTGTTTCATGATACAGAAAAAAAAGCATCCCAATATAGTGGATCATTGGTCCCGTTTCTCCCGAACGCTGCTAAAGCCTTAATCCCATGTCTCTGGAAAACCTCATAAGCCCCAAGGTTGAAACAATGGATAACAAGGGTGGAGTGGGTGAGATCCATGGAAGAGTCAATACATTCAATAGAAGGTTCAAGGGAGAAATACCTAAAGATATGGCAGAAAAGGCGTGAATTTAGGAAAACGGAGAAGAGTCTGTTATTTATGGAGACATAGAGGCAGTTGGTGTAGTAGGAGAGAGAGAGGGAGACTGGGGGATATAGTTTGGAGATTTTTTTTTTTTTTGGGATGAGGGTGGGAGGGGAAAATATGTGGATTATTTTTAAGGTTAGTAGTGAGCTTAAACTCCCTTTGTTGGGAGTTGCATGCATTTTTGTACTGTTCTAAAATAAAATAAAGAATATATAAAAAAAAAAAAAAACATGGGAAGGACTCATTAGAGCCTGTAGCAGAGTGGCAATGAGACTTAGCGAGAGAGAGGCATTGGGTAGAGTTCCCCTTTAGGAAAAAAATTATGGTCGGATGGGATTGGACCCCTGTAAGTGAGAGCTGGCCCAAAGGAGTAAGTTGTGTGTCTCACCGCCAGGTCAGGGGGGGGGGGAGAAATATGTGACAGTATGACAGTATGGTGATCTTTCATGATGTTAAAATGCTCTTATGTCACCCAGGATTCTTAACTAGGCAGGTTGAGGGCTCCGGGGTGCTTATCTAATTTGGAGGAAACCGTTTTTTGTTTCCTTGGTGCTTGTTAAAATTCCATTTGGGATCTGGAGATTTCGTAGTGATCTGGGTGGGAGGAAATGTCCAATCCTGGGACCAGGTTTTAGGAATAGCCAAGACATTGATTGTGCAGGTGGGTTCTGGGAAGGGCCGATCCTAGGATCAAAGACGCCTCGGTGCAGATATATTTTTGGCACCCCCACATGGGTGTGGTCATCTTACTAACCCCTCCCCTTTACAAATGTTTCTATGGCAACGACTCAAACACAGAGATGTGTCTTCATTACCCTGGGATCCTCCCACGATCTCTTAGCAATAAACAAAACTCAGGAAGAGAAGCAGAGTACTCTAATGGGAGCTGGAGGGGGGGGTTTCTCTAATGTACACAGAGAGTAGACATGTGCGGTTCGTTCTGAATAAATATTCGGACAAATTTTTCATTATTCGGAGATTCGGATATGAAATTCAAATTGAAATTTGAATTGAATTCCAGTCAAATTCGAACTGTAAACATTTTTCTGAAATCAAAGGCTGTGTGTGTTATTAGAGTACCCTTTCGAAATAATGCTGTTTTACTTAAGTCAAATGTGATTTAAAGAGTCCTTGTAATCATTTGATGAAGATTTTTCTTTTGTTTGTTCACTTTGCCACATTCGAATTCGAAAAAAAAAATCTAAAGTTTTCGATTCTGACGATTCAAAATTTATCAATTTGAATGTTTTGAACTGAAAAAAAAATTGGTAAATTCGAAAAAGACATACAATGAATTCCGAATACGAATCCCAAATTTGAATTGAACGAATCAACCAAATTTAATGAAACAAAATAGCTAGATTAACAAATTTAAACGAAACAAGCAAAACATTTTTTTCATCATGCGCATGTCTAACAGAGAGAGCCTCTGTTAGAGAGTCTGTTAGAAAGAGCCCCCAGACATACTCCGGACACACTACAGGAGATGGTCGGAGACTGCAGACATACTACAGGAGATGGTCAGAGACTGCAGACATGATACAGGAGATGGTTAGAGACTGAGGACATGATACAAGAGATGGTCAGAGACTGCAGGCATGATACAAGAGATAGTCAGAGACTGCAGACATACTACAGGAGATGGTCAGAGACTGAGGACATGATACAAGAGATGGTCAGAGACTGCAGACCTGATACAGGAGATCAATGCATCAATGCAGCTTTATTAGTGTTTCCTTCAAATGCAGCCTCATCAGTGCCCATCAGATGCAGCCTCATCAGTGCCCATCAAATGCAGCCTCATCATTGCCCATCAAATGCAGCCTCATCGGTTTTATAATATCACAGCTTATTTGTGTATATGAATTATGTATTGATTATAGCATGGAGCACTTTGGAGCATATGAATTTTCACTGAATGTGGACTACCTAATGAATTTGAATTGATTTCAGCATGGGGCACTTTGCAGTACATGAACTTTCACTGAATGTTAAAGAATTTGTAGCACTTTATTGCAATATCTGTATATTAATGTAAGGCATATTGAGCACTTTATATTTGATTGGCACAGCCACAAATGACTTACAAAAGTAATAGTACCCTTTTAATCATACCTGCTGTCCTGGCCTTGGGGTTCCTCTTGACACAGACAGACCCTGCCCTGGGCCAGAAGGAAGTTGCAATATCATGTAAGGGTGCACGGAGGAGGGTAGGCAGAGCATTAAGCTCAACCTCCACCAGTTGGAGTAAATACCTCCGATCTAGTCAGTCACTGGACACTTCATGGGGACGCCAGTCTTTGGGGCCAACTAAGCCCCTTAACTGGCACCAGTCCTTGCCCAGTCTGCCCCATAATAACAATGGTGCAGTGGCGCTACAGCAAGCCACTGGCCGCCCCTGCCTCAGCTCACAGCGCCTGGGCGGGTGCACCCTGTGCACCCACCCATGATTGGCCCTGGTTCTGGGCTTTTTGTAGAATCAGGACCAGGGTTCTGGGCTCCACCCTCCTGCAGAGTCCATGTGGGTGAAGTGGAGCAGCTACAAGTGTGCATGTCTGCATGGTGCAGTCTGACAGAGCAGACAGAGGGACTAAGCCTGTGGGCTGTAGCAGCAGGAAAGCTGCGAAAGAGAGAGTGCTAACAGGTATGGCATTTTTACATGAAACCAGGGACACTGTTACATGGTCAGGAGGATCAAGGCACAAAGCCGCAACAGCAGTGCTGAAATAGAAAGCCAGGAGGCTGAATTTTACTTTATTTTTGCACTTATAGTGGAAACCCTTGTGTTGGCAACTGTTTGTTTTGTTTGGAAATTTTCTTTTCTTTCTCTGCGATAAAAGTGGGCCTCAGTCTTCACGAGGGAATCGGGGGCTTCAGTAACCGAAATTGCAGTGTTTATCCTCATGACACATCACAGGAAGCACCTCCATGGTTAACAGAGGACAGAATTAAGATTAGACTTTGAGAAACTTAACATTAATAAATCATCAGGACCAGATGGCTTGCACCCGAGGGTCCTTAGGGAACTCAGTCAAGTGATTGCCAGACCGTTGTTCCTAATTTTTACAGACAGTCTACTGACTGGAATGGTACCAGCTGATTGGAGAAAAGCCAATGTAGCACCAATATTTAAAAAGGGCCCAAAATACATCCCTGGGAATTACAGACCAGTTAGCCTAACATCAATAGTATGTAAACTCTTGGAGGGGAAGATAAGGGACTATACACAAGATTTTAGTAATGAGAACAGTATCAATAGCAGTAATCAGCATGGATTCATGAAGAATCATTCTTGCCAAACCAATCTACTAGCCTTCTATGAGGAGGTGAGTTGCCAGCTAGATAAAGGAAGGCCCATAGACGTGGTGTATCTGTATTTTGCAAAAGCATTTGACACAGTTCCCCATAAACGTTTACTGTACAAAATAAGGTCCGTTGGCATGGACCATAGGGTGAGTACATGGATTGAAAACTGGCTACAAGAGCGAGTTCAGAGGGTGATGATAAATGGGGAGTACTCTGAATGGTCAGGGGTGGGTAGTGGGGTCCCCCAGGGTTCTGTGCTGGGACCAATCCTGTTTAATTTGTTCATAAATGACCTGGAGGATGGGGTAAAACAGTTTAATCTCTGCATTTTCAGACGATACTAAGCTAAGCAGGGCAATAACTTCTCCGCAGGATGTGGAAACCTTGCAAAAAGATCTGAACAAATTAATGGGGTGGGCAACTACATGGCAAATGAGATTCAATGTAGAAAAATGTAAAATAATGCATTTGGGTGGCAAAAATATGAATGCAATCTATACACTGGGGGGAGAACCTCTGGGGGAATCTAGGATGGAAAAGGACCTGGGGGTCCTAGTAGATGATAGACTCAGCAATGGCATGCAATGCCAAGCTGCTGCTAACAAAGCAAACAGAATATTGACATGCATTAAAAAGGGGATCAACTCCGGAGATAAAACGATAATTCTCCAGCTCTACAAGACTCTGGTCTGGCCGTACCTAGAATATGCTGTCCAGTTCTGGGCACCAGTCCTCAGGAAGGATGTACTAGAATTGGAGAGAATACAAAGAAGGGCAACAAAGCTAACAAAGGGTCTGGAGGATATTAGTTATGAGGAAAGGTTGCGAGCACTGAACTTATTCTCTCTGAAGAAGAGACGCTTGAGAGGGGATATGATTTCAATATACATATACTGTACTGGTGACCCCACAATAGGAATAAAACTTTTTCACAGAAGAGAGTTTAACAAGACTCGTAGTCACTCATTAAAATTAGAAGAAAAGAGGTTTAACCTTACACTACATAGACGGTTCTTTACTATAAGAGCGGCAAGGATGTGGAATTCCCTTCTATAGGCTGTGGTCTCAGGGGGGGGCATCGATAGTTTCAAGAAACTATTAGATAAGCACCTGAATGACCACAACATACAGGGATATACAATGTAATACTGACATATAATCACACACATAGGTTGGACTTGATGGACTTGTGTCTTTTTTCAACCTCACCTACTATGTAACTATGTAACTATGTAACATGCCCTTAAATGGAACAACTGGCGTGATCTCCGCTCATTGGTAAGCTCTACACTAAAGTTAGACAACCCCTAAGCATTACAATATATATATTATTATACTGAAAGATTTTAACTTTTATAATGCCAGCACCTTCATTGCTTGTTATAGATGGTTTGAACTAGCTTTGTGAAAAGGCAATTTTCAGAACCTGACAAATCCATTCTCATTTTGGCAGTGATACTGATTGTACAGCTAAAGATTTGCTCAAATTGCCACTGGACAGTGTTTTGTGGATCACAAATGCAAATAAGATTGGAGTCATACCGTATGTGTTGTGTTTAGAATGCATTCATGTGCATTGACATACATTTTTAATACGTTTTATGTTCCATTGAAATGCATTTTTTTTGTTTGGTTTACAGCTGGAGCCAAATACAAGTCTGCAATGACACTGACAAGGCTGCAGATGGACACTGGTAAGGCTGCATTGATGGGCATTAAAATGTAAGTTTTTTTTCCTTAAACTTTCCTCCTAAAAGTTTTTTTTCCTTAAAATTCCCTCCTAAACCTGGGGTGCCTGTTATACGCCGGCACGTGTTTTACGCCGATAAATACGGTACTTAGATTTTTCTTTTCTTAATACCCGTTGCAACACAAAAAATTGGAAATACCCGTTGCAACACATTCTTATGCAGCATGTTCCATGCTCTCCCAGCACACATCAACATGTTTGTGTGTACTGGGGCCGCTGGAAACAATATACAGTATTTCAGCTTACCAGTGCGTTGAGCCTGGATTTCGCAACACAGCTCAATACAGCCCAACACATATTGTGTGAATTGGTCCTAAAATAACCTAATGACATTTTAGGGAAATTACACAAGAAAATATACACATCAAGCAGCTCCACAGCACAATATGAGTAACCAAATAAAAAAAAAAAAATAATAATAATTTCTTTTAGATATTAATGTAATTTACTACTATCCCCAAAGGTGTCTATTCTGCAACAATTTTTAATGTTGATATTTTTATATGTATTCCAAAATAGGTACTGAGTGAGATATCAATGATAGTTTAGCTGCTTGGAACAAAAGAAAAAAAAGCATTGCAGTTAGTTTTGCAACGTAGTTTAGACTTCTAGACGCAGTTAACTGGCAGTCCAATTATGTGTACTAAATCAATATTTTAATGAGAATACCATACTTCCTGCTTTTTTAAGTTTATATAGTGACTAGTTTAAATGAGCATATCTATTAGTAGCAGTAAAAGGTTATTATTAATTGTGTTTACCTAAGATATGCTACCAGGTTACACTTTAGAAAAATCCTAAAACTTCTGCTTTTTGAATTTATTAGGTCCTTATCAGTAATTAATAGCTGAGAAAAGAATTAATCATGAAAAATATCCATATTGTAAATCATTACAGTTTTAAATGATCTAGTAGTCACTATTTGTCATCCATGAGAACATTTTGATATGCTTTGTTTAGCTTAATTGTTTAATATGTGTTTCATCAGATTTTACAAATTTTACCTTGCTGTGCTTTGTTCCTTTTTATATGTGTTGTCATGTAGGAGATATTTCAGTAGCTGGCAGGGAGAGAGTAGTATTCAAGTTTATAATTTGCATGCAAAGTTTTAATTTTAGTTCTGTTTATACCAAAATTACTATAAAGGCCCCTTTCACATGGGCGTCATCTGCTCAGTCATGTTTTTGCTAAGAAAAAAACTGATTCAGATTACATCCGTTTCTCATCCATTTTTTATCTGTTTAAATACTTTTTTCATCTGCTTCCATTATTTAAATAGAACAAAAATGCAGACTAGTTCTGTTTAAAAAAATGGACCTTAACAGAGGCTGATGAAAAACTGATGTAAATGGACGACGTCCATTTACATCCAATTGCCCATGTGAATGCGTTGCTGTCTGTTTTTCATACCTCAACAGATGGATGAAAAACCGACATACGGAATGCCCGGGTGAAAGGGGCCTATAAGTGTGACTGTGTAACCTACTTTTTATAGAGTTTTTGACATGTAGTTGATATTTCAGGGATGGCAGTTAGAGAGCAGTATCCAGTGGTTGGATGGGAGAAATTGGTGTTCACATTTTTATAAATATTTTATTATATTAAAGTAGTGAGTGTACAGCTTTTATAACAGTGTAAATTTGCTGTCCCCTCAAAATAACTCAACACACAGCCATTAATGTCTAAACCACTGGCAACAAAAGTGAGTACACCCCTAAGTGAAAATGTCCTAATTGGGCCCAAAATGTCAATATTTTGTGTGGCCACCATTATTTTCCAGCACTACCTTAACCCTCTTGGGCATGGAGCTTCACAAGTTGCCACTGGAGTCTTCTTCCACTCCTCCATGATGACATCATGGAGCTGGTGGATGTTGGAGACCTTGCTCTTCTCTACCTTTCGTTTGAGGATGCCCCACAGATGCTCAAAAGGGTTTAGGTTTGGAGACATGCTTGATCAGTCCATCACCTTTACCCTCAGCTTCTATAGCAAGTCAGTGGTCGTTTCAGAGGTTTGTTTGGGGTTGTTATCATGTTGGAATAGTGCCCTGCGGCCCAGTCTCCGAAGGCAGGGGCGTCGGGAGGGGGTGGCTAGGGGGGGCTGAAGCCCCGAATTGGTCCCCGAAAAGCCCAGAGTGTCAAGAAGGCACCGTTCAATTGTTAGCCCCGAGCGCCGCCGGCCGCTGACGAGCGGGGACCGATCTGATCCGCCGAGTGCGGCCGAGTGTGGCCGAATGACATACAGATCCCGCCTTCTGCAGCTATGATGGACGTCCCACTGGTCCAATGCTGGGACTGCGGGACGTGTGACGTCCATCATAGGCGCTGCAGGCTCCAGAAGGCGGGAATTACAATCCGCCGCGCCACATCACTGAGATCCCCACTCGGCGCTGAGATAGATCAGGGCAGTGGAGGAGCCATCTGGCGAGACGTGCCAGTGACTGCACCGATGATTGTAGAAGAGGGGATGAGGATAACCTGAAGAGGAGCCCGGTGCTGGGATGTGTTGGTGACCTGAGCTGTGCTGGGGGCGGACGGCAGAGTGAAGAGTTCCGGATCTCGGTGTGTCTGATCATGGGCACCGGAGTGTGCAGCAGGAGGCAGAAGAGTCTTCTCCATACCGCCTTGTACCTGCTGGCCATGCTGGGACTGGGAGGCAGGCTCTACTTTGTATAACTTACTACGTGCAGGACAAAGCCCGGAGCTCTAAGGTCCAGGCGATGAAATTCAAGCAGTCTCCTCTTCTCTGGCTGCCTGCTGTGCCACATGATGCGTGGGCTGCACACCGCACACTACGGCTAAACTGAACTGCAGGACACCTGGACACATGAAGTCTGTCTCCTGGTCAGGTAGGTGAGGTCAGTGTATGTATGTCACGATATGTTAGGTAGGTCAGTGTATGTTAGGTAGGTCAGTGTATGTTAGGTAGCTGTATGTATGTATGTCAGGTCAGTGTATGTTAGGTAGGTCAGTGTATGTTAGGTAGGTGTATGTATGTATGTATGTCAGGTCAGTGTATGTTAGGTAGGTCAGTGTATGTTAGGTAGGTGTATGTATGTATGTATGTCAGGTCAGTGTATGTTAGGTAGGTAGGTGTATGTCATGTCAGGTCAGTGTATGTTAGGTAGGTAGGTTTATGTCATGTCAGATGAAAAAAAGAAGCTTTTAGCCCGGATCAACCTCCAAAGAAAAATGGTACTAATTTAATTACGTACGAACAGATATTCATCCAGAAAAATAATGGATGCAGTTTGGGTCGCCTTTAAGAGGCATACAAAAATAACAAGGAAAAGAGATTCCCCAAAAGAAGGCAGAAACCCAAACACAATCTGTCAAAAAGGCAAATTTATTTAATAGGCTATAAACACCACACAACAATACAAAAATGGAAAAAATATTGGGCAATTTAGGGAAGAAATCAAAAGACTAATAAAATTGATAACGTTATCATTAAAAACAACAACAGAGCCGCGGCCAAAGCATACCCCATACACACACCAATCACAACAGCAGATTCCTACTGAATAACCAAGTAAAACTGGTTATTCAGTAGGAATCTGCTGTTGTGATTGGTGTGTGTATGGGGTATGCTTTGGCCGCGGCTCTGTTGTTGTTTTTAATGATAACGTTATCAATTTTATTAGTCTTTTGATTTCTTCCCTAAATTGCCCAATATTTTTTCCATTTTTGTATTGTTGTGTGGTGTTTATAGCCTATTAAATAAATTTGCCTTTTTGACAGATTGTGTTTGGGTTATGTCATGTCAGGTCAGTGTAAGGTAGGTGTATGTATGTCATGTCAGGTCAGTGTATGTTAGGTAGGTGTATGTATGTCAGGTAGGTGTATGTAGGTCAGTGTATGTTAGGTAGGTGTATGTATGTCAGGTCAGTGTATGTTAGGTAGGTGTATGTATGTCAGGTCAGTGTATGTTAGGTAGGTGTATGTATGTCAGGTAGGTGTATGTAGGTCAGTGTATGTTAGGTAGGTGTATGTCAGGTCAGTGTATGTTAGGTAGGTCAGTGTGTCAGGTAGCTGAGATTAGTGGTCAAAATTGATGGGTACTGCTAAGCCCCAGGCAGCAACCAGCAAGTAAGCTTACCCCCTCTCACACAACCCCAGCGCTCAGCCAAAAAACCCCGTGCCATGACCACTCTCGACCCCCCCCCCCCATCGGTGCCAGCATCGGACTTCGGGCTGAAGCCCCTGGTCTTTTTGCCACCTAGCAACGCCCCTGTCTGAAGGGAAGGGATCATGCTCTGCTTTAGTATGTCACAGTACATGTTCATGGTTCCCTCAATGAAATGCAGCTCCCCAGTGCCAGCAGCACTCATGCAGCCCCAGACCATGACACTCCCACCACCGTGCTTGACTGGTGGGAGTAGGCAAGACACACTTGTCTTTGTACTCCTCACCTGTTTGCCACCACACACGCATGACACCATCTGAACCAAATAAGTTTATCTTGGTCTCATCAGACCACAGGGCATGGTTCCAGTAATCCATGTCCTTAGTCTGCTGTTTGCGGGCTTTCTTGTGCATCATCTTTAGAAGAATCTTCCTTCTGGGAAGACAGCCATGCAAACCAATTTGATGCAGTGTGTGGCGTATGTCTGAGCACTAACAGGCTGTCCCCCCCCCTTCAACCTCTGCAGCAATGCTGGCAGCACTCATATGTCTATTTCCCAACCTCTGTATATGACGCTGAGCACGTGCCTCAACTTCTTTGGTCGACCATGGCGAGGCCTGTTCTGAGTGGAACCTCTCCTGTTAAACCACTGTATAGTCTTGGTCACCATGCTGCAGTTCAGTTTCAGGGTCTTGGCAATCTTCTTGTAGCCTAGGCCATCTTTAAGTAGAGCAACAATTCTTTTTTTCAGATCCTCAGACAGTTCTTTGCCACAAGATGCCATGTATGAGGGAGTGAGAGCGATAACACCAATTCACCCGAGACCTTGTAACAGTAAGGAGTCACATGACACCGGCGAGGGAAAATGGCTAATTGGGCCCAATTTGGAAATTTTCACTTATGGGTGTACTCACTTTTGTTGCCAGCAGTTTAGACATTAATGGCTGTGTGTTAAGTTATTTTGAGGGGACAGCAAATTTGCACTGTCATACAAGCTGCACCCTCACCACTTTACATTGTAGCAAAGTGTCATTTCTTCAGTGTTGTCACATGAAAAGATATAATAAAATATTTACAAAAATGTGAGGGGTGTACTCACTTTTGTGAGATGACTGTATACTACACGGTGTATATATATATATATATATATATATATATATTAATTAATACGTTGCCTGCACTGTATATATATTCTACACTGATTACACTGATTAGTATATATATTAAACTACCTGCACGCCACTAACTAACCTGCCTAATCTAGCTCAAGTTCTCTGTCTCCTCCATGTATCACACTACATACGGCCACCGTGTAAGCAGCCTTATATAGTCTGGAGCGTGGACTTAGCCCCCTGAGCCATGATTGGACAAATTGCGCTGTGATTGGCCAAAGCATGCAGGTCAGGTGCATGCTTTGGCCAATCAGCAGCCGCCAATGCCGCCAATGCACTGCAATCTCCACGCCCCATATATTTGGTTCATTTGCGAACGAACACCCGATGTTCAAGTTGAACATCATCGGAACCATCCCTACATTTAATTCTATGTCCATAACTCATCCTATATCATAGACAAAAGCCAAATCAATTTAAAACCTTTTCCTTCTGTTCATGAATATCTACATCCATCAACTCCTCAAAACAGGATGAAATTATGATTCTAATGAAACTTCAAAACAAAGGTTTTTTTCTTAGAGAAGTGGATTAAAACTAATCTGTTCATTTAAGCCCAGTGACTTTGTCGCCTGCAGTTGGAAAATCCATTGGTAATGATGTGCAGGTGTGCAGTTGGTGGCGCTATCTACTGGCTAACTTATAAGAATGAATATAGTGGCAATGTGCATGCCAGTGGTGAATGCATGTACGGAAGGGTTAGTTACCCCGATAATGCAGGCTCCATGCATCCATACCAATGTGCAAAAAAGAAAAAAAGAAAATGTAAAAAAATAAAGAAATGTGCAATACACAGATAGAAAATAAATATTAAGTGAATCCCAATAAACCTCACATATATATGTGTGCATAAGAATAACCTTGAGAGATAAACCTCATGAGATCCATGTACCATCAAAAAAACCTTGTCCAAAAGATAAAAAATATATATACATTATGTGCAAAAATGTATAAAACCCAAAACTAGCAAAATCCAGTGACACATATGTGTAGTCATAAACCGTAATAAAAAATCAGCATGAAGATATAAAATATATATAAAAAATTATTTGTGAAGCTCCAAAACGACCAGCGAAAAACACAAAAAAGTCCAAAGTGCTCAAGTGACTCTTATGTTCAGAGAATCGAGTGACTTCTTTGCTCCCCCTGATGGGTCCCCACTGACCAGCTCCCTGTACCCCTGCAGGGGTAATGGGCATATAAAGATAGTCTGGGATGGTTCCTGGTATCTCTCCTAGTGGCCACATGTGGTATCTGTGGTGTGTAGGGCCTCAGCAGCTCATTCTACCCAGTAACGGTATCCAAGGGAGTCTTCCTGGTCACTTTTCCCAAAGTTGATTCATCAGCTGTTCATAGTTAGATCCTCAGAAAGAGAGAGGGCTTCCATTGTGTAGTATTTTAAAAAAGTATTTATTAAAAGTTATAAGTAAAAACAAAAGGTGTCCCAGTACAGGGAGACCTATAAGCACAATGAAACAGGCAATCTGTAAGGGCACTGGTTCACAGCTTGTGCTCCACCTGCGTTCCAGCCCCTTACTTCCGTACCGGAAATGATGTAGTAGCATAGCCACACCTTACGCATTTCGTCATTGAACGTTATCAAAGGCGGTGCCACCATACTGATTGTCACGTTTAATAAGGCGAGCGGACATGTGGGGCTCCTCCCCCTCCCACAAAAAATAACCAATAGCAGCAGTCATTAAATAGATGGAAGAAAGGTGTGTGATAAACCTCTATGGGGAAGCATAATGCACGCGCTCATACTGGAGCCAACGCCCCTCCAATCAAAAAGGACAAATACTATAGAAAAAAACGCCCCTATGCATCTGCGCTCTTCTTATATAAAATATAACAGACATAAATACAAAGGAGGTATACATTCATAAATAACACATATATAGCATGCATATACCTGGATACCTTCCAAGGGTAAACATAAGTGCATAATGAACAGAAAAGGGGTCACAGGCGTAATAAACCTGGGGAAGCTACCACTGGAAACCAATGGATTGACATTAATTGACGAAACCTCTCTTTCGTTCTGTTGAAAGTTTTTTTAAGCATTTTTTGCTATAGAATCTTCGCAGGAGGCGTAGTTGTAAATCCCTGGCCTGAACTGAACTAAACTAACTTCTCTCGACTGCAAATTCTTTTTAGTCTCAAATACTGACTATATGGTATACTGTTCTTGAGTGCCTCTGGATGGGCCCTACCCGCGTGGAGGATCATATTGGCTGAACTTGATTTACGATACTGATCCGTAATAACACTTACATTTAGTCCTTTTGGAATCTGAATATCCAAGAAGGTGACTCTACTTTGGTCACAATTCATGGTGAAGTTCAGATTCAAAGTGTTTTGACCAATCCATGTCATAAAGTCTCCAAGTTCCTCCCACGTGCCTGTCCAGATCATGAGAATATCGTTGTTTTCCCTTTGCCACAACATAACATGGCACGGGTACATCGGTACCAAAAACACTGATCCCTCCTACCCCCCCAGGTACAGGTTTGCATATGATGGGGCACACTTGGTCCCCATCACAACACCCTGCACCTGGATATAGTGGGAGCCATTAAACACAAAGACGTTCCTTGACAGGACGTATTCAAGCAGTTCCAAAACAAAGGCGTTATAAGGCCACATGGTTTTATCTCTTTCTTTCAAAAACTCTGTGATCATGGTTATTCCCTTCATATGGGGAATTGAGCAATATAAGGCCTTGACATCAATTGTAACAAGCTAAGCCTGGGCTGGCACAGTGATGTCATCCAGAATTTTCAATAAATCTCTAGTGTCCTGTACATAAGAAGGTAAGGATGTAACAAAGGGCCTTAAATAGTCATCAATTAATTGACTAGCTTTTTCAGATTTATCCTATCCCCGACACTATAGGTCGACCGGGCAGAGTATCCCTGTTCTTTTGTACCTGCAGTAAGGAATAAAACGTTGGTATAATTTGATATTGGACACTAAGGAATTCATATGTATTTTTATTTATTAGACCCGCCAAAAATGCTCTTGCTATAATATCCCTTAATTCCTGATAGAACATCTCAATTTGTGTCTCCGGTATACGTCTATACCATTCTTTCTTGTTTATAATATCCATGCACATCTTGATATATTTTAATCAAACCATAATTATCACATTCCCCCCCTTATCTGATGGCTTTATAATAATGTTTTAATTTTTAGTTAAATTCAACAAAGCTTTTGTTGGAGTGGGGTAAGATTATTGCCTTCAGTGAGTAGGTCCAGCAAAGGTCTGATGTCATGGAAAACTTTTTGGACAAACAACCTAATATATAAACAGAGGATTCGGCGCTTAAGATCAAAGTCTATAGCTGAAGGTGCAAGCGTGTGAACAATTTCCTGGCTCTTGAGGGGCGTGTGCTCCACAGACCAGAACCAGAGAACCAGAAACAATCAGAAGTGACGTTAGATGTGTACCAAGAGCCCCAAGGCGCCTCAGACGACGTCCTATAACAAACGCATAAGGCGGGGCTCTTGGTACACGTCTAACATCACTTCCGATCCAGACCCATGAAATTGTTCACATGCTTGCACCTTCTAGGGTAATACCTAGTTTTTTATATTGTCGGAAAACAGTTTTTCATTTCTAATTGTGCTAAATAAAATGATTCTTCGGATTTACACTATGGATGCCCGTTTTTAATTTCCATGTGGATACCGCATTACATGCACCTTGTTCTGGAGTGAAAGAAAGGATTGACCCCAGGGTTACCAGGATTGGAGATCGCATAGCACATATATTACACGCTCTTTACCCCTGCAGGGGTGAGGGCCTCTGGTGAGCGCATATACCTAAGGGGGAGCACCAGAAGTCACCTTGTTTTGCTGCACAGGAGTTGCGACTAAGCTGCATCACAATTTTGCACAAGTCACTATATTGTTTATTGCACAGAAGTTGGAAAAATCGCATCACTTGCAATTAATCACAACACTGGGAATATAAACTTTTATTTTTAAGAGACTTTTTTTCATATCATTATATTTTCTGTATGGACTAATCACTTATTCCCTTTTACACATACCCAGTGTGTTTTCACTGTGTTGATAGAAAGCTCATTATTTACTTATTTCCGCACAGTTCTTTGCCATTTGTAGATCAGACACTCATTCTAATCACCTTTATATGCTTTATATATAGCTTATTTCAGGGCTTTTTTTCAGGGGGAACTTGGTGGAACTCAGTTCCGCCACCTCTGGCTCAGACCCTTTGGTGCCTGCTCACCACAATCACTTGTAAACACAGAAGTCTTGTTTCTGTGTTTACAAGTGACAGCTCTGCACTCTGAGTGTAACCCCCATAAACTCTGCACTCTGTATGTAATGCAATCCTGATATTTAATGCTCCTTTAAGACCCTTCTACTGTTTGTAAAATATGACCACACTCACTATTGATGTGATTTGGAGAGTGTGTGGGGGGAGTGGTTTTGGGGGGTCGTGGTTGAGTTCCAGCACCTATTGTTTGAGAAAAAAAGCCCTGGTTTATTTAATTTATTAGTAGATATACTATATTGTTGGTGTTTATATATACATTATATTTGTCTTGGCTTTCAACCAATTGTAGCAACACATAGGGATATCCTTTGCATACTAATGTTTCCCATTGCTGATTATTAATTGCCTTGATTAGGTGTTATTTACATAACAATTAGCAGCGCCATTTTCCTTTTTTCATTTATAAAACAACCAAATATGTATGTTACGTTGCAGAGGAGGAAAGGATTGAGACCTATTTTTATATTCAGGGATTACTTCTAACATTGTTAATTAAAAGTTAAAGTTTTTGTCAGGGGTATAGCTGAATCTATGGGTTCCCTTGGGTTACTTTATTCCCAAAGCTGCATTAGATCTTTTAAAGCACAAAAGTCATTAATAGTAAAGTCTTTCCAAAGCTCCATATCTCAAGCTTTTTGGGCCTGTGGGGTAACCGTAGCATCATGAATTACATAAAACAGTAATTTTCGAGGAAAAAGCATAACATCTTTTGCCAACTCAAATGTATTGCCTTTTTGGGTGGGACAAAAACTCAAACCTAGTTCCTATACTGATTTTTTCTCATCAGAAAATTTGTATAAGGATAAGTTAACTACTTGTAGTTTGTTAGTTTCTAGTTCTTTTTTGTAAGGGTACACAGGTTGCCCGGCTTTTTGGAATCCCCCAAAGGGGATTGACCTACCTGGAAGGATGAAGGAGATACTGATTTAGTATTAGTATTCTTTTGTAGATTACCTACATTTTGTAGTTCTCCAGGGGAACCAGAGCCCCGTACATCATCTCCATTGTACGCTTATGTAATAACACCACCACCAAACATAGAAGGAATATTCAGGGCCGTCTTTAATGTTGATTCGACCCTGGGCAAAAAAGTTCTTGGGGCCCCCCCATGCAATTTTGCTCTCTACCTGCTCTGATTGTCTCTGATAATTGTCCAAAATTTTTTTTCAAGGCTGTTTATTTTTTTTTGGGTTTGTTTTTTTTTTCAAGCTGTTTTTTTTTTTTTTTTTTTGCTTTTTACGCCAGAATATTGTTGTGTGTGTTTTGTGTGTCAAGTTACCACAACACCATTATTATCTTGTATTATTTAATCTCAATGAGATTGTTTGGTGTTGGTGTCTCTTGTTAATTTCACATTGTATTTTGAAATGTACCTGCCTCCTCACAAACAAACAGTTTTTTTTGAAGGAAAACACACATAGGCGAGTATAATTGAACCAAAAATTCCTTTATTAAGGGCTCACAACCAAACAAAGAGGGAGGCAATGCTGGAGAAACAGCAGAAATTGGTGATGCCTTTGACCCCCAGGGCACACATCAATTATTTTACAGCAAAATTGGTGGCCTGAGCATTCCATATCTAAGGGAGTGCAGTCTGGTCCACAAGTCCCAGAGATCCGGAAAGCAGCAGATGACATCTGTGTCCCCAGGCTGTGGCACTACAAGAGGCTGCATCTTTTGTCAGACTGAACCCAGGGTCATCACTCTCTGTTCTTCCTTCCACGCTTCCTTCCACACTGTGGCTCTGGTGGTGGAGTTGTGGCAGGAGGAGGAGGAGGAGGAGGATGGTCCAACTCAATCACGTCGGTCTTGGGTGTGATTTTGCCACTCACCCCCTTAGTTAGGACTTTATAAATAAGTTTCTCACACATGAGGCGTTGACCCTCCTGCATGCCCTTCAGTTTGGTGGCAGCCATGCAGGCAAAGGCCTCTTCAGGAGTTGGTAAGGCTCTGAGGGACGCAGAAGCCTCCTGAATGAGCCTGAGCGCTGAAACCTAAACGTGACTCCCCTTCCTGGGTCTTTTGTATGGAAGGCGGAGGGGAGGAACCTGCGATTCTGTCAGGCTCCTACTGGTCCCAGGCTTCTCCTGGCTGCCACTTAGCCCCGCCTCCTCCTGGCTGCCACATTCCACAGCCTCCTCCTGTGTGGCACATTCCACAGCCTCGTCCTGGCTGAGGTCTTCCTGTGTATGAAAAAGGGACATAGTTTTAGTTTTTTCTTCATCAATCACACACAATTTTCAGCTCATGACTGTTGCAAATTGAATGTTAACAAATATAACAGACTATCATTCTGAGCCCAGCATTTTTCATTCTTGTCCCAATTATTTTTGCCCACTACTGTCTATTGATATGTAAAACACTTTCTTAACTCAGCAATTAGTGATGAATAATAACATCTAGTAAACATCATTTCTTTATTGACCAGAAATCTGTAGAACAATGCTATACCTGACTCAAGCTGGGCTCCTCCACTTCTTCCTGGCTGGAAGTCCCATGTTGGACATCGGAAGCCTCAGCTGGGGTGGAAGGAAGAGTGGAAGGAAGAGTGGAAGGAAGGGTTGAGAGGGATTCCCTGTATCCAGTCTGGTCTGACAGAAATCGCAGTCTCTCATAGTACCACAGTCTGGGGACATAAATGTCATCTGCTGCAGCTCCAGATCTCTGGGAATCCGTGACCTTCTTGCGCTCCCTAAGATAAGTGCTTCTCAGGCCACCAATTTTGGCTTTTAAATAGGGGATGTTTGCTGTGGGGACCACCGGCTTCACCAACTCCAGCAGTTTCTCCAGCACTGCCTGCCTCTTTTGTTTATGATTGTAATGTGGATGTTTGACCTGCCACAGACAGGGCAGCTCCCTGTACTTGTCTATGAACAGGGGGAGGAAGTTGTGGTCATTAAAGCCATCCATTTTATCTGCAAAACACAACACGAGACAAACCCTAATGTCAGGCAAGAGTCTCCTAATCTTGTTACAATATAGGCCTCAATCTAGAAGCAGTATAGGCCCAAGTTTAGATCTTACCTTCGTTATCACGATCGGCGCCTCCGATACTCCTTCCTCCGCTCACAGATCGTACGTACTACACACGCGTGTTACGCTTTATACACACTGCGCATGCGTGTAGCTCCGCCCGCCCCTGACATTCTTTCTAGTCTATTCCCTTTTCCCTTTTCATTCGGCGCAGTGGGTGAAGAGCACATGGCGGAGACACAGCAGGTGCATGCTAATTATAGCAACGAGGAGGAGGGGGAGGAAAGCCCGGAGCCAGAAACGTCTGGATCCAGAAGGAGACGATTTAAGGCCTCAAATGTGTCCTTTGGGGAGATGTTGGAGATGGTCGACATCCTGAAGAAGGCCGACTATGATGGAAAGTATGGACCTTACCCCAACCCCAATGTTAGAAAGGCCAAGATTATGGCGAAAGTGGTCAAATGTCTGCACCGGAATTTCGGGGGTACGTCGATCAAAAGATCAGCTCAGGAAGCGATGGTCGGACCTGAAATTAAGAGCGCATGAGCACTACAGAAAGATCTGAGAGAGTGCTGCAAAAAAGTAAGTAGTTGTGCTGTGTTCCTATTCTTTTTGTGTTTATTACGTTCGTGCTGCTCCATGTGCTTTTCTTAACTGTTATCCAGTTTTAACTTTCATGTTCATGGGCACATTATTCGTTCGTATCAAACATTTTTCTTTCGGCCTATAAAACACCATTGTTTTGGCCATATGCATTTGACCACATTTTTTAGGGCCTACTTGTCTGAAAATAATTTGGTTGTGTAGATGGGTTTGTTACTAGAATGAAATGCAAACTCGATTCTGTGTAAGGAGAGGACACTCAGCAGCAGTTTTCACATCTGGACGCTGGAGCACTAGTATGGGGCACAAGAACACCCTTTTTATTAGGGGGCCCGCACAGATGCTCCAGTGTATACTATAGGGGTGTCTCCATCTGTGAAGCTTGGACAAAACAGGTAAAGTATTGAAGCTTGACAAAAAGGACACAAAAAATTCAACATCTTGGAACTCTGCCAAAACAGACAATTGTACCCCACTTCCAAGCAATGTTTCATATTTATAGTTCTGCCATCAAATATCTGTGTGCTAAGTATACCATTTTTTTTTTTACATAGGGGAGAAAAGACTCGGAGGACACCCCTCATCCGAGGAGACTAGAGACCCCCCACCTCTGGAAGAAGGGGAAATCCAACCAAGACAAGAAGAGCAGGAGGAGGAAGACATGGTGGAAATTGGCACCACAACAGGTGAGTGTCTGCGACCACAGGCTCAGGTAAGAGATGGATGCCGGCATATTTATAATACATCCTTTATTTTGGTTTCTATCTTTTTAGGTGATCGTGATCCAGATCCTTTCACCTCGGAAACTGTACAGATCCTGATTGGGGAGATCATGGGGTGTAATAGGGATTTGGAAAACATCCAGAAAAGCATCAATGATGTTCAACGAAAATGAAGAACATCATTGATGTTTTGGGGAGAGTTTAAAACCCCTCCAAATCCCTTTGTTTTATGGTGTGCTACAATTTTAACATTTTTTGTCTAATTGGAGAAAAGCCAAAATTTGAGGATGCACACAGTGTGTCAACATGTGCTATCTGCCATCACGGGAGATCAATGGACGCGTTTTGGGGGTGCAACCCCTTCCTCAATAATAAAGTAGCTGAGAGGAAGGGGTTGCTCCCCCAAAACACGTCCCTTGATCCCCCGTGATGGCAGCTAGCACATGTTGACATTCGACTATTTGTATGCATCTTCAAAATGTGGCTTTTCTGGGGCTGACTTTACCCCATCTGAACGCAATATCAAACACAGTTTCTAAATACTCATGTCTGATATTGCCTTCAAGTTCTACCAAATGTGAACTTTGTAAGTTCAAGATTTGTGTCTTTCTTGTGGGTTTTAAACATGCCTGTTTTATCTTAAATGGACATTTCTACTTTTTCTAATGTGACCCCAAAAATTGTTATACAACAAATATGTTGGTTTGTTTTAAAAACCTTTTCTAAATGCACATGTGATTGTGCAGATATTAAAAAGATTGTTAATCAAGAATGTGTGGATTATTGTCTCAACGCTACAACACTTTTGGGGTGCTCTAATTGCTGCTTTCTGTGACAATGGGTGTTATTTCCTAAGGGCAAATCCACTTTGCACTACATGCACTATTATCAGGACTCAACACATTTCTGTCAGGGTCAGCTAAAACAAACACAAGCAGTAAATGTCACCAAAGATTTGCTTAATTTTTTTTATTTGAAAAAGGTTTACACATTGTCTGGTATATTGATAGCCCCCCTACCCGCAAAGAATTCAAGGTATCTTAGCCGGACATCACGGGCACTCAGGGAGGGCAAGCCAGGACGGCCACTTTCAAGCGCCATCAGGGTTGGTTCATTCGGAATTCCGGCCTCAGGCCCAACTGAACTAGCATAGTTGGCAGAATGTTTCCATAAAAAGTTGTGTAGAACACAGCACGCCAGGATAATATGATTCAGTATGTATATGTATGGGTGTAAAAAATAGGCGGAACTGGGTGGCCATGATTCCAAAGGTGTTCACCACTCTTCTGGCTCTGGCCAGCCGGTAATTAAAAACCCTCTGGTCCGGGGTGAGGGTCCTTATCGGGAATGGCCGCATAAGATGGTCCCCCAGTGCAAAGGCTTCATCCGCAATGAAGACGAATGGGAGTCCTTCCACATTGTCTTCTGGAGGTGGCAAGTCCAAGCTGCCATTCTGGAGATGCCTGTAGAACTCCATCTTGGCGATGACTCCACCATCGGACATCCGGCCATTCTTCCCCACGTCCACATACAGAAATTCATAAGTAGCCGACACCACCGCCAACATCACAATACTATTGAACCCCTTATAATTATAATAGTATGACCCCGAGTTGGGTGGTGGGACGATGTGGATGTGTTTCCCATCAATTGCCCCTCTGCAGTTAGGAAAGTCCCACCGCTGGGCAAAGTGGGAGGCCACAGTCTGCCATTCCTGTGGCGTGGAAGGAAACTGTGGAGTAAAAAAAAATTAGTCTTTTTGCACATAAACATGGAAAGCAGATTAGACACAAACATTCTTGGCCAACATCAAGATAACATTTATTTATGGGAGTTTTTAAAGACCAAAGTATAAGGTATACCGATCATATCCCCCCCCCTCTCATGGGCCATTTCTAACATTATAGGGGGGGGACTCTTGGACAGGTAACCCTCTCCATTTCATTGAGAGATCAATGCCTAAATAATGGGTATTGCTTTGAACAGCCCCTCCTTAGTTACACTATCGGCAGCCCACTGGACAGGTAAGAAGTGTCAGAATACAAAGATATAACTACACACTGTACACATTTGAGCACATTTGGACATTCTGCTATTACCTATCAAGATAATAACAGGTTACAAAAACTTTAACCAGTACCATTTGAAAGTATACAGGCAGGCCCTTGCACTACATGCTTTGGGGAATTCATCCATACATCTGAGCACAAAAGAGATGGGTATAGTGTGTATGGGTTTGGCAAAGTCAGCAGATAGATGATTGAGGATAGATAGAGAATTGGTATCAGCTGACTTAGCAGTTGGGGGGAGGGAGGGTTCCAAATGAATTGGGGACCACCCAAAAAAAGCCTCTGGCATTCTGCCTGAATTTAAAGCACAAATCACATTTCAAAACATTTTAGGGGTGTTTGGGGTAAAGCACTACTATGGAGCTGATAAAATACATTGTTAAGTGACTACATGAGGTGAATATAGGGCCAGGAGACCATGCTGGGGAGGTAAGTGCAGGCAAATATGTATGAAGGACAACAAAAATAATTACAAAAATATCAAGCATGCATGAGGACAAAGGGGACATTCACAGCATATTCCAATCATGGTAATTAGGGAATGAGGAAAGAAATAAAATTATTATCAAACATTAAATACAATAAAATGTGATATTAAAGGATAAAAATCTTACCTTAATATACTCCTTCTGCAGGACCTGTATGATGGCAGAACAGGTCTCTGGGATTATGATCCCCAAAGCCTGGGGAGAGATGCCTGTCGAGAATTTCAAGTCCTGTAGGCTTCTCCCCGTCGCCAAGTACCGCAGAGTGGCGACTAGCCTCTGCTCCGGAGTGATGGCTTGCCTCATGCAGGTATCTTGCCTGCTCATATAGGGGGTCAGCAAAGCCAACAAACGGTGAAATACGGGGTACGTCATCCAGAGAAAGTTCCTGAAATCATCAGGATTGTTCTCACGGATCTCACGGAGCAAAGGCATATGACAGAACTGGTCACGCTGGGGCAACCAATTCTTGGTCCATGAACTCCTCCCCACCCTGTTCATGGACTGGACTAGTGTCAAGGTCAGGACCCCAACACCAAGCCCCCGCACAGCACGAACTCTACGAGGAGTACGTATACGCAACATGGCTAGAAAACGGTCGGCTGCTCAGAACAAAGTAATATAACGCACTGAAGAACAGCAAGGCCTGTGAAGAGCGACCTGAAAAACAGTAACGAACGAACAAGAACACAATGACAAGTCAATGGTACTCGCTGCACACACTGAAGAGCAGATACAAACCCACAAGCACAAACTGAACAGCAGAAAACGATCTGAAAACCACTAGTCTAAAAAAGCGTGCATCGTCTCTCACCAAACTTTTACTAACACGAGATTAGCAAAAGGAGCCCAAAGGGTGCCGCGCTTGGTTCTGAACTGGCCTTTTCTAGTCTCATCGTACGTGGTGTACGTCACCGCATTCTTGGCGATCGGAAATTCCGACAACTTTGTGCGACCGTGTGTACGCAAAACAAGTTTGAGCCAACATCCGTCGGAAAAAATCCATGGATTTTGTTGTCGGAATGTCCGATCAATGTCCGACCGTGTGTACGGGCATTAGACTTTTTTGTTGTTCTGCATATTTCGGATTAATAGTGAGATCCTGTTATCTAAACACAATTTTTGAATTTGTTCATCTATCCCCTTAATTTCCTTATCATAATGGTCTTTTAGAATCTCCATTAACTGAGTGGAGCATTTATAAAGGTTCTCCTCCCATATTCCCCTCATATCACCACTAACTAGTGGGATGGTGGGAAAAATTTGGATCCTAAGACCATCTTACTTGAGTTCATCATACTTTTTTTAACATTTTAACATTCTGCCAAAACTTTTGTGAATCAGTACTGCTTGGACCTTGAAGGGGGCATACCCTGAAAGCTCGTCCTGAAAAATTATATGTTAGTGTAAATAAAAAAGTATCAAATAAACAGTACTCAATTTTCTCGATCCTAAGACCAAAAGGGATGCATTTGCATTCTATATAAAAATTAAAATAGCTTTTATGCCAATACAGGGAAGATTTCCTAATCAAAAGTTGTTTTAATCTTTGAAAGAACCCATTGAGATCCTGCTTATCCTTCGTTAGTCCAATTGCTTCTGACTGTATTCTAGAGGTAAACCCCTCCCACTCTTGTCCACAGAAATTAGTCATTCTATATAGGTTTTTTTGTTATGCTATAAAGACTGAATCATGGGTGTACATCAATCATGAGATTGTTCCTAGTTATTATACAGGTATAAAATTCCAAGAGGAGGTCAACTGAAATACAAAGAAAATGGGCGTTTGCCACCCCAAAAAGTATATCGATATAGTAAAGTAGTTCAGCTGACAATCAGCATCACATCCCTCAAGAGCTGGTTCTGGCCAACTCAGTAGATTGTTTTAAGAAAGGTTTAGATTCTTTCCTAAATGCACATACCATAACTGGATATTTATTTATTTATAGGTAAGGTTTATCCAGGGAATATCCGATTGCCTCTTGGGGGAATCAGGAAGGATTTTTTTCCCCCCGCTGGAGCAAATTGTATCATGCATTTTTGGAGTTTTTTTTGCCTTCCTCCAGATCAACTGTGTGTATTGGATAGTGTATATGGAGGTGTTCTGTGTGAGTATGTTGGTTTTCCTTTTTTTCTTTGTTGGTTGAACTAGAAGTACTTGTGTCTTTTTCAGCCAGATTAATTATGTAACTATGTAACTTATACATTTTTAATATTTTGTAGTAGAATAAACATTTGGCATTATTTATTTATTATGGGTGAGTTATGGTTAGTGATGGTTGGAACAACCCCCCCCCCCCCCCGTTTGGTTTGCACCAGAACTCCCGAACATGTAAAATTCTACTAAAGTCTATGGGACCCGAACTTGAAAAATCAAAAGTCCCAATTTTATATGCAAGTTGTTGGCCATAAAAAGGGTATGGGAGCCCAGATACTGCCCTGGGGGACATGTAATGCAAACTTTTTTAAAAATATATATTTTTTTACTGGAGCCGGGATTTTAATGATTTTTAAAGTGAAACAATAAAAATGAAAAACTCAGGGTGTCACCTTTGTCTGCCTGGAAAGTGGTGCATTTTCTTTTCTTTTTTGGTGTCTGGCGGTGCAGCAGACATCATAAATGGCAATGGATCTACATGGGGGGGGGCATTTATTTATTTTTCAAAAAAAGACTTGTCAAAAATTGCCTTCTGTTTTTTTTACACTACACTGTTTTTTTGGGGGGTGAATGGGTAGGGATACTATGTACTCAATGCTCATTCACATGGGGGGTACAATTTGGGGGCCCCCTACATGCAGACCCCCACAACCACCACCCAGGTTTGTGAGGAAGAGGCCCTTCAACATGGGAACAAGGTGCTTTGGAGTGGGGGAGCAGAGCCCCCCTGCCCCAAGGCACCCCCCCATGTTGAGGGCATGTGGTGTGGTGTGGTTCAGAAGGGGGGTGCTCACTCGTCCCTCCCAGCCTGCCAGGCTGCATGCTCGGGTAAGGGTCTAGTATGGATTTTGGGGGGGCCCACACTGTTTTTTGTTTTAATTTTGGTGTGGGGTTCACCTTAAAATCCATACCAGATCCAAAGGGCCTGGTATGAAAGGGGGGGGGGGGCATGCTGTTTTTTTAAAAGTAAAATATTTTCTATTGCTGGCAAATTTGGCAAAAAAAATGTTATTCAGCTGTCAGGGGTAAAACCTGCTGACAGCTAATAACTCATCCATTGTTAAGGATACGGTGGACGGCTTCCCAGTCTCATTCCTTTACAACTTATTGGCTGTGCGTTTGGTGGGAAAACATTCTGCTGAGCGCACAGAAAATTTGGGTGCTCGGCGAACACCAGAACGGACGATGTTTGGGCCGATTTTATGCTTGGCCCGAAACACTCGCCCATCCCTAGTAAAATCTCCATAGGCGACATTTAAAAATGTATACAGGTTACCAGTTTTGAGTTACAGAGGCGGTATAGGGCTAGAATTATTGCTCTCGCTCTAACGATCGTGGCGATACCTCACATGTGTGGTTTGAACACCATTTTCATATGCAGGTGCTATTCACGTATGGGTTCACTTCTGCGTGGAAGCTGGTTGGGACGGGGTGCTTGAATTTTTTTTTATTTCATTTTATTATTTATTTTACTTTTTATTTTGACACTGTCCTCCTTAAAAAAAAAAAAAAAAAAATGTTGGGTCACTTTTCTTCCTATTACAATGAATGTAAATATCCCTTGTAATAGAAAAAAAAAAAAGCATGACAGGACCTCTTAACCATTTGCCTACTGGACACTTAAACCCCCCCTCCTGCCCAGACCAATTTTCAGCTTTCGGTGCTCTCACACTTTGAATGACAATTACAAAGTCATGTAATACTATACCCAAATGATTTATTTGTCCTTTTTTTCATACAAATAGAGCTTTCTTTTGGTGGTATTTGATTACCTCTGGGTTTTTTATTTTTTGCACTATAAATGACAAAAAAAAACGAAAATTTGGAAAAAAAAACGCATTTTTCTTTGTCTCTGTACTAAAATTTTGCAAATTATTATTTCTTCTTCATAAATTTTGGCCACAATTTGTACTGCTACATATCTTTGGTAAAAATAACCCAAATTAGTGGATATTATTTGGTCTTTGTGAAAGTTAGAGAGTCTACAAGCTGTGGTGCAAATCATAAAAAATTGATCACACCTGATGTACTTGTGGCCTATCTCATTTCTTGCGACCCTAACAAGTCAGGAAAGTACAAATACCCCCCAAATGACCCTTTTTTTAAAGTAGACATTCCAAGGTATTTAGTAAGATGCATGGTGAGGTTTTTGATGTTGTCAGTTTTTCCCACAATTCTTAGCAAAATGAAGATTTTTTTCCCCCACAAAATTGTCATTGTAATAGGTTATTTCTCTCAAATGGCATGTGTATACCACAAATGACGCCCCAAAATACATTCTGCTACTCCTCCAGAGTATTACAATATGGGATACGATATGGGACTTTTTCACAGCCTAGCCACATAGAGAGGCCCAACATGCAGGGAGCACCATCACGTGTTCTAGGAGCATAAATTACACATCTAACTTGTTGACTACCTATTACACCTTTGAAGGCCCTGGAGCACCAGGACAATGACATGTGACACTGATATGACACTGATGAAAGATGGCACTGATACGTGGCACTGATGGCACATGACACTGATTTGGCACTGATGACAGATGGCACTAATACGTGGCACTGATGACACGTGACACTGATGACAGATGGCACTAATATGTGGCACTGACATGTGACACTGATGTGGCACTGATGACAGATGGCACTAATACGTGGCACTGATGACAGATGGCACTAATATGTGGCACTGATGACAGATGGCACTAATATGTGGCACTGATGACACGTGACACTGATGGGGCACTGATGACAGATGGCACAGATACGTGGCACTGATGACACGTGACACTGGTAACAGATGGCACGTGACACTGACAGGTGGCACTGATGACAGATGGCACTGATACGTGTCACTGATGACACGTGACACTGATAACAGATGGCACGTGACACTGACAGGTGGCACTGGGGACAGGTGGCACTGGTGACAGGTGGCACTGGAGACAGGTGGCACTGATAGGTGGCACTGGGGACTGGTGGCACTGGGGACAGATGGCACTGACAGGTGGCACTGGGGACAGATGGCACTGATAGGTGGCACTGTGGATTGGTGGCAGTGGGGACAGGTCGCACTGATAGGTACTGTGGGCACTGTGTTGTGTTAGTGCGGCACTGTAATTTATGATTTTTTTTCATCACACTGCAGCACAGAAGCTTTCCCTCCTCACACACGGTCTCTGAGCCGGCAATGAGAGATGATCTCATATGTTTACATATGAGATCATCTCTCATTGGACACTCCGATCGAGTGCTAAATGGCTGCTTTGATTGGCCATTTAGCACGATCTGTGATTGGCTGTGTCCAAGGGACACATCCAACACAGATTTCCCCCGTTGCGCGCCCGCGGCGCCGTGCAGGGAGGAAGTAAACAGGAAGACGTCCAGAGACGCCCGCCGGGCAATTGAGCGCCGCGCTGTAGATGTCTTTCGTCTATAGTGTGGGCGCGAAGTGATTAAGTATGAGATCTGGGGTCAAAAAGACCTCAGATCTCATATTTACACTAAAATGCAATAAATAAAAAATATGTCATTTGAAAAAAGAAAAAAAAAAATCCTTTAAGAGCATTGGGCGGAAGTGACATTTGACTCTGCCAACCAGGTGGGGACCATCTTCCCCTCACTTGGAAGCCAGCCAAACAGGGGAGAGGACGCGATTGTCCCTGCCACTACTGGCGGCTCTGGTAAGCGGCAGAGACCGGAGCATGGCTGGAGGGTGGGCACTGATAAAAGTGATCTTGTGGCAAATCTGCTGCAGAGACCATTTTTATCTGAAAGCGGAAGAGGATAACGGGGTTATGGCAGCTATCTGCTAACAGGAGCACCAAGCAGTGGCGTAGCGTGGGGGGTGCAGGGGGTGCCGTGGCCCCGGGCGCGATATTTAGGGGGGCGCCAGTATGTGTCACTGGCTGCCTCCTCCTAATTTCTAATTTTGTGTCCCCGGGCTCCGGCCGCCATGTTAAGTGTCCGGCGCCCTGTGATTGGGTGTATGGGGGTCATGTGAGGCGCCCCGCCTCCGCACATGACCCCCATACACCCAATCACAGGGCGCTGGATACTGAACATGGCAGCAAGCAGAGCGCGGGGGAGAGAAGAAAGTGATCCGCCGCTGTGTTCTCCTCCTCATCCGGATCGATGCAGCCAGGAGAAGAAGGTAAGTGAGAGTCTTGTTACTGGGAGGGGGAGGGGGGCAAGAGAGAGAGAGACTGTAGGCAGGACAATGTAGTTTAGTATAGTATGGAGGTCAGTGTAGTGTCACTATGGAGGTCAGTGTAGTGTCACTATGGAGGTCAGTGTAGTGTCACTATGGAGGTCAGTGTAGTGTCACTATGGAGGTCAGTGTAGTGTCACTATGGGGGGCAGTGTAGTGTCACTATGGAGGTCAGTGTAGTGTCACTATGGAGGTCAGTGTAGTGTCACTATGGAGGTCAGTGTAGTGTCACTATGGAGGTCAGTGTAGTGTCACTATGGAGGTCAGTGTAGTGTCACTATGGGAGGTCAGTGTAGTGTCACTATGGAGGTCAGTGTAGTGTCACTATGGAGGTCAGTGTAGTGTCACTATGGGGGGCAGTGTAGTGTCACTATGGAGGTCAGTGTAGTGTCACTATGGAGGTCAGTGTAGTGTCACTATGGGGGGCAGTGTAGTGTCACTATGGGAGGTCAGTGTAGTGTCACTATGGAGGTCAGTGTAGTGTCACTATGGAGGTCAGTGTAGTGTCACTATGGAGGTCAGTGTAGTGTCACTATGGGAGGTCAGTGTAGTGTCACTATGGAGGTCAGTGTAGTGTCACTATGGGGGTCAGTGTAGTGTCACTATGGGGGGCAGTGTAGTGTCACTATGGAGGTCAGTGTAGTGTCACTATGGAGGTCAGTGTAGTGTCACTATGGGGGGCAGTGTAGTGTCACTATGGGAGGTCAGTGTAGTGTCACTATGGAGGTCAGTGTAGTGTCACTATGGGAGGTCAGTGTAGTGTCACTATGGGGGGCAGTGTAGTGTCACTATGGAGGTCAGTGTAGTGTCACTATGGAGGTCAGTGTAGTGTCACTATGGAGGTCAGTGTAGTGTCACTATGGGAGGTCAGTGTAGTGTCACTATGGAGGTCAGTGTAGTGTCACTATGGAGGTCAGTGTAGTGTCACTATGGGAGGTCAGTGTAGTGTCACTATGGGGGGCAGTGTAGTGTCACTATGGGGGGCAGTGTAGTGTCACTATGGAGGTCAGTGTAGTGTCACTATGGAGGTCAGTGTAGTGTCACTATGGGGGGCAGTGTAGTGTCACTATGGGGGGCAGTGTAGTGTCACTATGGAGGTCAGTGTAGTGTCACTATGGAGGTCAGTGTAGTGTCACTATGGGGGGCAGTGTAGTGTCACTATGGGGGGCAGTGTAGTGTCACTATGGGGGGCAGTGTAGTGTCACTATGGAGGTCAGTGTAGTGTCACTATGGGAGGTCAGTGTAGTGTCACTATGGAGGTCAGTGTAGTGTCACTATGGGAGGTCAGTGTAGTGTCACTATGGGGGGCAGTGTAGTGTCACTATGGGAGGTCAGTGTAGTGTCACTATGGGAGGTCAGTGTAGTGTCACTATGGAGGTCAGTGTAGTGTCACTATGGGAGGTCAGTGTAGTGTCACTATGGGGGGCAGTGTAGTGTCACTATGGGGGGCAGTGTAGTGTCACTATGGGGGGCAGTGTAGTGTCACTATGGGGGGCAGTGTAGTGTCACTATGGGAGGTCAGTGTAGTGTCACTATGGGGGGCAGTGTAGTGTCACTATGGGGGGCAGTGTAGTGGACAGTATTGGAGGAGACAAGTCAGTGCAGCCTAGTCCTGTCTCTGCCGATGACTGACCCCTATCACAGGATCTGTTACACACACACAGATCCTCAGTGTCTGGGGGAGGGGCGCTGATGTTCTCCTAACCAGCAGGAGCCCGGGAGGAAGGACATCTCCCATGCTGTTATGATAAGGTCAGTACATTTGTTAGGGGGATGTTGTGTAATTATTGTGCTAGGGGACAGACTGCTGCTTCCCCCATGTAATGTGCTCTCTTGTGCCCAGTGCCCACCGTGTCATGTGCCTTGCAGTGCCCCCCATGTAATGTTCTGTGCCCACCATGTCATGTGCATTGCAGTGCCCCCCATGTAATGTTCTGTGCCCACCATGTCATGTGCCTTGCAGTGCCCCCCATGTAATGTTCTGTGCCCACCATGTCATGTGCATTGCAGTGCCCACTATGTAAAGTGCTGTGCCCCGCATGTCATGTACCTTGCAGTGCCCCCCCATGTAATGTGCTGTGCCCACTATGTCATGTCATGTGCCTTGCAGTGCCCCCATGTAATGTGCTGTGCCCACCATGTCATGTGCATTGCAGTGCCCCCATGTAATGTGCTGTGCCCACCATGTCATGTGCATTGCAGTGCCCCCCATGTAATGTGCTGTGCCCACCATGTCCTGTCATGTGCATTGCAGTGCCCCTATGTAATGTGCTGTGCCCACCATGTCATGTGCATTGCAGTGCCCACTATGTAAAGTTCTGTGCACACCATGTCATGTGCATTGCAGTGCCCCCCATGTAATGTGCTGTGCCCACCATGTCATGTCATGTCATGTGCCTTGCAGTGTCCCCATGTAATGTGCTGTGCCCACAATGTCATGTCATGTGCCTTGCAGTGCCCCCATGTAATGTGCTGTGCCCACAATGTCATGTCATGTGCATTGCAGTGCCCCCCATGTAATGTGCTGTGCCCACAATGTCATGTCATGTGCCTTGCAGTGCCCCCATGTAATGTGCTGTGCCCACCATGTCATGTCATGTGCCTTGCAGTGCCCCCCATGTAATGTGCTGTGCCCACCATGTCATGTGCCTTGCAGTGCCCCCCATGTAATGTGCTGTGTCCAGTATGTCATTTGCTGTACGTTGCAGTGCCCACCATGTAATGCGCTGTGCTGAACAATGTCATGTGCTGTGCATTGCATTGCCCTTCATGTGATGTGCAGTGCCCACTATGTCATGCTGTGCCTTGCAGTGCCCACCATGTCATGTGCAGTTCCTAACATGTAATGTGCAGTTGCATTTCCCACCATGAAACGTGCTATGCCATGCAGTGCCCACCATGTAATGTGTTGTGCCCACCATGTAATGTTATGTGCCATTCAGTGCCCACCATGTAATGCGCTGTGCCCACCATGTCATGTGCCTTGCAGTGCCCCCCATGTAATGTGCTGTGTCCAGTATGTTATTTGCTGTACATTGCAGTGCCCACCATGTAATGCGCTGTGCTGACCATGTCATGTGCTGTGCATTACATTGCCCTTCATGTGATGTGCAGTGCCCACTATGTCATGCTGTGCCTTGCATTGCCCACCATGTAATGTGCAGTGCCCACCATGTCATGTGATGTGCCATCCAGTGCCAACCATGTCATGTGCAATGCCCACCATGTCATGGCTGTGCCTTGCAATGCCCGCTATGTAATTTGCAGTGTCCACCATGTCATGTGCTGTGCCATACAGTGATCCCACCATGTAATGTGCAGTGCCCACCGTGTAATGTGCAGCGCCCACCATGTCATGTGCACTTCCCACCATGTCATGTGCTATGCTGTGCCCACCCTGCCATGTGCTGTGCCCAGCATGTAGTGTGTTGTGCCCACTGTGTAATGTGCTGTGCTGTTCAACAGTGCCCACCATGTCATGTGCAGTTCCTAACATGTAATGTGCAGTTGCATTTCCCACCATGAAACGTGCTATGCCATGCAGTGCCCACCATGTAATGTGTTGTGCCCACCATGTAATGTTATGTGCCATTCAGTGCCCACCATGTAATGTGCTGTGCCCACCACGTCATGTGCTGTGCCATGTAATGCGCTGTACCCACCATGTAATGTGCTGTGTCATACAGTGCCCACCATGTCATGTGCAGTGCCCATCATATAAATTGCTGTGCAGTGCCCACCTAGTATGGTGGACAGTGTAGTATGGTGGACAGTGAAGTATGGTGGACAGTGTAGTATGGTGGACAGTGTAGTATGGTGGACAGTGTAGTCTAGTATAGTGGACAGTGTAGTATGGTGGTCAGTATAGTGTAGTATAGTGGACAGTGTAGTATAGTGGACAGTGTAGTGTAGTATAGTGGACAGTTTAGTATAGTGGTCAGTGTAGTATGGTGGTCAAGTGTAGTGTAGTATAGTGGACAGTGTAATGTAGTATAGTGGACAGTGTAGTATAGTGGTCAGTATAGTGGACAGTTTAGTATAGTGGTCAGTGTAGTATGGTGGCGAGTATAGTATAGTGGTCAGTGTAGTGGACAGTGTAGTTCTCAGTGTAGTGGTCAGTATAGGAATCAGGTAGGTCAGTACTATTGTATTTGAAGGGACTCAGGGATAGCTAAAAGTCCGCAGGTTGGGGGGGGGGGGGGCGCAAATTACTTGCCTTGCCCCGGGTGCTGACAACCCACGCTACGCCACTGGCACCAAGGACCTCTGGATAAATCCAAGAAATCAATGCCAATCATGTAAATGAGAGGCATGGACATTTGTTGAGTTCCAGCCTATACGGGAGGTGTCTCACTTCTACGTGTAGAGATCACAAGAGTATTTGTTACAGCATTACGATTTTTTGGACTTTTGTATCACTATCAGTGGCGGATGTTGGTATATTTTATGGGAGGGGTGGCAATCTGTCTGCTGTCCCATGCAAATATTAATTTGCTATTGTCACACAACTGGGTGGGCTCAGGGCGCAGTGCTCTGCACCCGAAGCCTACCCTTTTTTGAAGCCTCCAGCTCTAATCATGTGCTTCTAAAAAAAAAAAAAAACCCATTGGAATCCATGCATCCGGCACCCTGCATGCAGATTAGGGGCCGGGCGCATGTATTAGGGGGCGGCGCTGATCACTATCTTCACAGTAGTTTTTATTATTAATGTTTTAATCTCACATCACAGCGCTGCTTTGAAATTTGAGTTGCACTCTTATTTTAATTTTGTTTTCACTTTAAAAATGCACTGCAACTGGATTACATGGTTCTTTGGTATCATGTGATCCAGTGCAGGCAAACACATGGCGTTAGCAATCTGCATTTGCGGCGTTCTTAACTTTGACACCTACTGCAGATCACAGCTTTAGTGCTTTTTGAACACGGTATGTGAAACACGCAAGCAGTGCAGGTTTTCCACACACCAGCTCTGGTGTGAACGGATCTTAAGTATTTCAGTTTTGTGGCTAAGACAATATAACCATATAGTTTATGTTGAGAAGGATTTATGGGAATCATTATCTGCAGCTGCTTCCACAATAATCGCTGTAAAGGCTTACAACAACAATATTGATAGATATATTGCACAATGTAATATACAGCTCGTTTGTATCTTCAGCTGCAAAAAAATTAGCTAAAATCTTTGATTTTGAATAAAATGTTTTATAGTAACTATTAGTTAACTCCAGTTGGTAGTAAAGGCTTTTTTAAATTTACACCTACAGGTAAGCCTATAACAAGGCTTAATTGTAGGTACAGTAAATATCTCCTAAACATTCACCGTTTAGGAGATATGTACTTTAGCAGCGCAGGTGATGTCACCGGTGCATGCGCTCTGCGCTCTCAGAGAACGGTGTCCTTGTAGAGACCTGGTGTGTGGATCACTTTGGCAACCCCTGTGTTTGTATTAATTCCTTGTAACTTCCACCTGACTACCTTCCTGACGAAGCCATGTGGGTTAGTGGCATTACATGTGGATGCGGAGCCAGGTGACGTGAGTCCCGTACCCAGTGTTATTGGAACCTTGCTTGTGAGCGCCGTGTCAGCACTTTTTAAATGCTTTTTATACATTATTAAAATGTGAATATTTTACCTCAGGAGTGCCTGAGTAATATGTGATTGTTAGAACATACTACCCTATGTGCAGACGTTTTCTTAATATATGTACGATGTAGTGTATGGTGATACAGCCAGCTGAGGTCGGTACATACATCTAGGAGCCATACTTTGTGGATGAGACCAGATGATTGACATACCTATAGAAGGATTGTTGTCCTAAAAGCCTGTTTGATCTGCATTAATTTACAGATCCACTTGCAAGGTGAGTGAGTATTTTAGCTGGTGGTGGAGCAGCTGTGTGGCAGCGGAGTACATAGTTTATAAGGGCCCTTATAAACTATGTACTATAAATATAAACTATGTGTGAAGAGCCCTCAACACTTGCACTTTTTTTTTTTTTGGATATAAACTGTGGACTGATCTACTGGAAATGGAGCGAGTACAAAGAAGGGCAAAGAAGGGCAACAAAGCTAAGCCCTATATACTCTGAACAGATGTATACAGGCGGTGCAAACAAGAAAGGGACTGTAGGTTTGTTGTTAAGTAGAATCTGTTTGTAATTTTGAACTGGTACATTTTTAAAGTGTAGCTCCAGCCAATAAATCTATTTTTAAGCTTTTTGGAAAACATGGGGAAGGGTTATCACCCCTGTGACATTTGTTTTGCTGTCTGTGCTCCTCTTCAGAAGATTTCACCTCACTTTCTGTCACAATGACAAACGTTTTTAGAAATTTTTTTTTTTTTTTTTTTTTTTATAATCTTTATTTATCAAACATTTTAACACAAATTTTTTATAAAACATGTACACATACATACATTTTCCAAAAGTGTGTTGGGTATTACTCACAATTAATATTCAGATCATTTTATATAACCCTCTAATCTTTGTTAGCACCATCGGCATGCATTACTGAATATAGTTCATTACCCCATCTTTAGTAAGACCCCTATTTCTGTAACACACTACTATCCCAATACCCTCAAACCATACTAATCACATACACCCAACCAATCATCTAATATACCACCATTCAAATGACCAAACAACCACAAAGAGAGAAAAAAAAGAAGGAGAAAGAAGAAGAAAAAAAAAAAAAAAAACCCTCCCCTTCATAGGGATTTCTCCCGCTTCCTCCATCTATCCATCATAACATTTGCTCTATCAAAATCCCAATCTTTCATTCCGCTGCAGCGGCGAGGCTGTAAACCAGGGGTCCTCAAACTGCGGCCCTCCAGGTGTTCAGGAATTACAATTCCCATCATGCCTAGTCATGTCTGTGAATGTCAGAGTTTTACAATGCCTCATGGGATGTGTAGTTCTGCAACAGCTGGAGGGCCGTAGTTTGAGGATCCCTGCTCTAAACTCTTCCCACAACCTTCATGTAATTAGTCATTTTAGTCCCTCCATTATCATCCTCTCCTCTAAAGATCGCATCACGCCCATTTCACATTCCCACTCTTCTATGGAGGGAGCTAATTTATTTTTCCATTTTCTAGCTATAACGGTGCGTGCCGCAGTTAAATAGTACTTTAAAGTTCCCTTTTTTATATTTTTTATTGATCCAGGGATCATTGACAATATTGCCACATATATATCTGGTTGTATCTTTACCCCTGTTGCAGCCCTATATAGTTTAAATACCCTTTCCCAGAATGATTGAATTTCTGGACAGAAGTACCAAATATGCGACATTGTGCCTCTTGCTCCTTCGCATTGCCAACATCTATCTGTATTATCTGAACTTATTTTGTTCATATCCACTAGACATTTATACCATCTGGCTAGTATTTTATAATTTCTTTCTTGATGTCTAGTAGAAATTGATAGTTTACGTGTTAATATAATTGCTTTTTCCCATTTAGCTCTGGGGATAGCCTTCCCTAATTCTTCCTCCCATTTTTTTATGTACTGTTACCCTTCCTTCTTATTCTCTGAAATTAAATATTTATACACCACAGATAGAGTATGTGTAGGTCTATGTTTCTGTAACAATATTTTTTCTAACCCTAAAAATGGTCTATTCAATACGGACTCCTTCATCAGAGATAAAATATATTGTTGGAGTTGCCCATATTGAATCCATTTCTTTCTATGTTTGGCACCAAGGGCCTCCAATGGGGGGAGTTTATTTTCATCCATTGTTTCCACTATCCTTGTATCATCCCGCCTCTGCCATTTTAGAAAGGTCTTGGCTTTAAATGCAAGTGGGAATTCTGGATTGCTAAAGAGGTGGGTCATCGGGCCTCTCAGTGTGGATCCTATCCCCCTTTTTATCAAGTTGTCCCATACTTTCAAGGTTGATACGACCAAGGAGGGCATATCCCCCTCCCGGGGTCTACATTCCTTCTTAATCCAAGGTAATGATTTCAGTTTTATGTCTGTGACTTCTTCCTCTAATTTTACCCATTGTTTGCAGTCCATATTATGGAACCAATCCACGATCCTGGTTATAAATATTGACCTAAGATACAACGATATATCTGGGAGAGCCAGTCCTCCGTCTTTTTTTAATCTATATAGTGTTTTTCTATTTATTCTGGCACTCTTTTTTGACCAGATGAAACTTCCTATAACCTTACGAAGTTGATTCACTAAGCTTCTTGAGGGATATATGGGTATCATCTGAAATATATATAATTTTGGGCAGTATATCCATTTTTATAATATTTATCCTTCCCATCCAGACAAAGGTCCCTTTGTCATAAAGTTGTAGTATCTTTGTTATTTTGCGTACTAATGGGAGATAGTTAAATTCCTGTATCCTACTCAACTCTCTAGGGATAAAGGTTCCAAGGTATCCAATTGCCTCTGCCTGCCATTTAAACGAAACGTTTTTTTTTTAGAAGCTCAACCAGAGAATTAGGCAGAGAAATATTTAAAGCCTCAGATTTATTATAATTCACCTTGAAATTACTCAGGTCTCCAAATCTTTTAAATTCTGTTATTAGGTTAGGTATTGTCACCAACGGATTTGTGATGTACAATAACAAGTCATCTGCATATACTGACATTTTATACTCTATCTCCCCAACCTTAATGCCTTTAATATCCTTATTATTCCGAATCGCTATTAAAAGGTGTTCCATAACTAAAATATATAAGATTGGGGATTAGGGATGAGCTTCGAGCTCGAGTCATTAGCTGTTCGCAAGTTCGCCGAACAGCAAACAATTTGGGGTGTTCGCGGCAAATTCGAAAGCCGCGGAACACCCTTTAAAAGTCTATGGGAGAAATCAAAAGTGCTAATTTTAAAGGCTTATATGCAAGTTATTGTCATAAAAAGTGTTTGGGGATCCGGGTCCTGCCCCAGGGGACATGGATCAATGCAAAAAAAAGTTTTAAAAATGGCTGTTTTTTCAGGAGCAGTGATTTTAAAAATGCTTAAAGTCAAACAATAAAAGTGTAATATCCCTTTAAATTTCGTACCTGGGGGGTGTCTATAGTATGCCTGTAAAGGGGCGCACGTTTCCCGTGTTTAGAACAGTCTGACAGCAAAATGACATTTGGAAGGAAAAAACCCATTTAAAACTACCCGCGGCTATTGCATTGCCGACAATACACATAGAAGTTCGTTGATAAAAACGGCATGGGAATTCCCCACAGGGAAACCCCGAACCGAAATTTAAAAAAAAAAAATGACGTGGGAGTCCCCCTAAATTCCATACCAGGCCCTTCAGGTCTGGTATGGTTATTAAGGGGAACCACAGCCAAAATAAAAAAAAAAAAAAATGACATGGGGTTCCCCCTAAATTCCATACCAGACCCTTATCCGAGCACGCAACCTGGCAGGCCGCAGGAAAAGAGGTGGGGGGGGGCGAGAGTTCGCCCCCCCCCTCCTGAACCGTACCAGGCCACATGGAATTTAGGGGGAACCCCACGTCATTTTTTTTTTTAATTTTGGCCGGGGTTCCCCTTAATATCCATACCAGACCTGAAGGGCCTGGTATGGAATTAAGGGGGACTCCCACGTCATTTTTTTTTTTAATTTTGGTTCGGGGTTTCCCTGTGGGGAATTCCCATGCCGTTTTTTATCAATGAACTTCTATGTGTATTGTCGGCAATGCAATAGCCGCGAGTAGTTTTAAATGGGTTTTTTCCTTCCAAATGTCATTTTGCTGTCAGACTGTTTTAAACACGGGACACATGCGCCCCTTTACAGGCATACTATAGACACCCCCCAGGTACGAAATTTAAAGGGATATTACACTTTTTTTTTTTTTTATTTATTTATTTTTTTTTTAATTGTTTATTTATTAAGTATATTCAAGTATACATAAACAGAATATTCATTCTCTTAGAAAAGACATTGATAGCAGCATATTTTCAATGAGGTAAAACATTTTTTGGTAGCTTATTATATATCAAAAAGAAATAACACTAGGTGTCAAATGATTTTCAGACAATACATACACATCATGGTAGAAATAAGAGGGTCAGTTAGTGAAATAAAGCAATGGCAGGGTTTGTGGTCCTGCTACAGTCAATCAATAAAGGAAACTGTCTTTATATCTCATTGACTCTGGACTACCTGGGGGTTCTCTATGTTGTATTCAGAGGAATCCCAGTGTCCCCATATAGCCTCGAATTTGGGAAGGGAGTCGTCAATTATGGCTGTGATACGTTCCATCCTGCGAATGTCTGTAATTACTGACAAAAATTGTGCAAAGGTAGGGGGGGTGTTAACTAACCAACATTGGGGTATAACCCGTTTGGCCGCTAATAAGATGAAGGCCATCAGTTTCCTAAGTGTCTTTGGCATCTTAGGGAGGGGCAAGCCTAGCAAGAGATGTATAGGTTGATAGGGTATAGGGAAGTTTAGAATTTTCCCCAGCAGGGCATGGATCTGTGACCAGTATGGCATTATCAAGGGACATTCCCAAAATATATGGAAGTGGGTGCCCAGAGATGAGCCACATCTCCAACATTGACCGGATGTAGTCAGTTTCTGTCTTAAAAGAAACTCCGGGGTTCTATACCAGAACATCAATATTTTATAGGATGTTTCTTTCTGAGTCACACATCTGGATGTCTTAGATGCATTTTCCCATATATTCTTCCAATCGCTTATTTGAATAGGTCTGTTTAAAATATGGGACCATTTGCGCATATATGTGTGAGTCTGTTCTGTGATAGGAGAGGCAGCATGCAGAATTTTGTATATGGTGGATATTAGATGAGATTCATGAGGGCCTCTGGAGCACACCACTTCAAATTCAGTAGGGATAGTTAGGGTCAGTTGTGGTATTTTGGTGGAGAGAAAATGTTGGATTTGTAGAAAGGAGTAAAAGAGGTTTTTTGGGATTTTATATTTAGATTGTAGATCAGTGAAAGTGAGGAGTTTACGGGTAACTGGGTTAACCAGGTGGCGTAGTTGGAAAATACCAGCTTTCGTCCATGGCAACATGGCATCATAAGAGAGACTATCAGGGATTTCCGGATTGAAGGTAATATTTGTTAAAGGAGAGCATGGGGATGAGAGTTTATATTTACCAGAGCAACTTTTCCATATTGAGAGGGTAAACAGCATCGGATTTAGGCTGATTTTACGTAACTGAGAGATGAATTTATCCGAAGATGGCCATAGCATATAGCATGGATGTGCGGGAACCGTGATGCCCATTTCTATCTCAGACCATCTGTTAGGGGCGTATCTGGATGTCCAAGAGGTTATTGTTCTTAGATGGGAGGCATAATAATATTTGATTATGTCGGGTGCCCCCAAACCTCCACCGGCTCGGGATGCAAAGAGTACCGAGCTAGCTATCCTATGAGATTTATGATTCCAAATAAAATTTAGGAAATTTCGTTGGATTATCTTTAATTGGGACATTGGAACCTTGACTGGGAGGGTCTCAAAGAGATAGAGGAGCCTAGGGAGCACCGACATTTTGAGGACATTTATCCTTCCAAGAAGGGATAAGGGGAGGTTAGTCCATGACTTTAATAATTTGTTGATTTCTGTAAACATAGGAGGAAAATTGGCCTGAAAAAGAGTGGAGTAGGAGGAGGTCAGATAAACCCCAAGATATTTCAAGGAGTGGGTGCACCAACGATATTTGAAATTTTCCTGTAAAGTTGAGAGCATATCTGTGGAAAGGTTAATAGGGAGGGCTTCAGTTTTGGTCGGGTTTATTTTAAAACCTGAAATGCTGCCAAATTGATGTAGAATTGCATGAAGAGAGGGGAGTGATATATGGGGGTGGGTCAATGTTAATAGAATGTCGTCAGCAAATAGGGACAGTTTGTATTCCTGATGTCTCAGCGCCACTCCCCCTATGTCAGGGTGAGAACGAATAGCTTCGGCCAGAGGTTCCAGGCTTAAAATAAAAAGTAAGGGGGATAGAGGGCATCCCTGACGAGTGCCATTACTTAGGGAGAATAGCGGAGAGACATGGGAAGACAACTGTACCTGGGATGTGGGCGTGGAGTAAAGCGCTCTTAAAGCGTGCATAAAGGGACCTGAAATTCCGTATCTAGTCAGAATGGCAAACATAAAAGACCAGTTTAGGCGATCAAACGCCTTCTGAGCATCTAAACTGAGGACTATCGCAGGTTTCTTAGTTTTAGTCAGTAGATCAATAAGATCGATAGTTCTTCTAGTGTTGTCTCCTGCGTGTCTAGTGGGAACAAAACCGACCTGGTCCCTATGTATAAGTGAGGGAAGAAGTAGGGACAGTCTGTTAGCTAAAATTTTTGTGAAAATCTTATAATCAGAGTTCAGGAGGGCAATGGGGCGATAGTTGTCTGGTAGTGATAGGTCCTTATCCGGTTTCGGAATAACTGTAATAAAGGCATGAAGGAATTGGGAGTGCGGAACTTTCCCCGACATCAGAGAGGTAAATGAACTTATCATATGGGGTATTAAAACTGGTAGGAAGCCTTTAAAATATGAATAAGGAAGCCTGTCGGGCCCTGGGGACTTGTGGGTCGGAAGCTGTTTAATAACCGCTGTAATTTCTTCAGCAGAAATGGGAGCGTTGAGCCCTGAGCGTTTCTCAGGAGAGAGTGTAGGAAGATTTAGAGTTTTGATGAAGTCATCAAACTTTTCTTGGGTGAATGTAAAATTTTGGTCTGTTGCTAGGCAGTTATAGAGTTTTTGGTAATAATCACCAAAGACTTTGGACATGTGTTGGGGGCAATATGTAGGTTCACCGTTGGGTTGTAATAGTAAATCAGGGATTGAGGCTGCGGGTCTAGGTTTTAATTTGTTGACTAGCATTCTATGGGGTCTATTAGCGAATTCGTAAAACTTTTGTTTGGACCATAGCAAGGATTTAGCAAGTGAATTCAGATCAAGAGATTTAATGCGGTTACGTAACGATACCACTGATCTAAGGCGTTCCACCGTAGGGGAGCTGACAAGGAATTCCTCTGCTTTGGATAAGTCATGTAAGAGCGATGATCTTTGGAGAGCTCGGTCCTTCTTAAGACGGGAGCTTGAGGAGATGCACTCTCCCCTGAAAAAGGCCTTATGAGCTTCCCATAGGGTGGATGCCTCAGAAACCGAACCCTCGTTAAGTTCAAAAAATTCTGTCAGTTTTTTCTGGAGATGGATATGAATATCAGGTATTTTAAGAAGGGTCTCGTTAAGACGCCAGTGGCACGACCTAAATGTAGGTTTGGTTAGAAGGAGATCAAGAGTTATGGGGGCATGATCTGACCATGTGATTGTATTTATTTCCGAATGGACTACATATGACAGTAAGGGTGCTGAGACAAAGAAGTGATCTAGTCTTGTATATAGCTTGTGTGGGGGAGAATAGAATGTAAATTGTTTGGCTGTAGGATGTTTTATCCTCCAAGTATCGAAGAGGTTGTGAGCTCTGATAAGTTTTCTAAAGGCTGTAGCCATCTTTTGAACCTGGGGAGGTGGGGTGTGTGTAAAAAGGGCAAGTCTATCTTTAGTCGGAGACATGCATAAATTGAAATCTCCCCCAATGACCATGAATGGTTGAGAGAAGGATTGCAATTTTTCAAAAAACATCTCAAGAAAACCAATCTGTCCTGTGTTAGGAGCATAAACATTGGCAAGGGTAAATGAAATATTTTCATGATCACAGCTCAGGAGAACAAAACGGCCTTGAGGGTCTAAGTATGTCGACCTGACACGGATATTAGAATTACGTTTCAATAATATGGCTACTCCAGCCCTTCCAGAAGGATCTGATGCTATATAAGCGGTAGGAAAATGCTTGGAGGCAAATTTAAAAGATCCCTCTGCTTTAAAATGTGTCTCCTGAACCATGATCACTTCTGCTCTGGATGCCTTAAACTCCTTCAACGCCAGCCAACGTTTGCGGATGGAACCTAGACCTTTGACATTACATGACAGTATACTTACAGCCATAGCTCAGGTATATGAGTAAAGCAAATATTAAATTTAGAAGATAGGGAAGGAACGTGTACCACGATGTATAGAACATAATAATAGATGTATCATAGGAAATCATATGACAGTATTGTATAATTTTTAAAACATAACTGTATTTTGAACGTGGGTTTGAAAGAAAAACCCATATGTATGAGAAAATCAATCGAAACAAGGGGTTGGGAAGTAGAAAACAGAAACATAAAGAACAATAATAATAAAAAAAAGGAGATCCAGGGTAGGACCAAAAAGGGTCTCTGGTGAAAAAAAAAGAAAAAAAAACACATACCAGTTAGGTATTAGGCCTGAGGCTTGTAGAAGCCTCAGGAAATCACGGTCTCGAGTCAAGACCATGTTAACAGGGGGTGTGTCAGCCTACAAAATTAGACTTTTGGGCCTCCGCCCGATCCGAACATTAAAGAAGAAAAAGAAAAAACATGGAACCCCCAACATGGAGGCTATGTGCTGGGTTGTAACAAACAAGTGAGCAAATAAACATGTAAGGCACTTCGGATGTGAAGGTTCGACTCTGAACACAGAGTCTCAGAACACATAGGCCAAAAAACAAAAACAAAAACAAAAACAGAAAAAAAAAGATATGACCCATGTGTAAATAGAGATCAAAGGGGTATGTCACATCACGTTTTCAAGTAGGTCCTTTAAATGGAGCCGCTCTTTGAGGTGTAATTGGTGTCTTCTTTGACTTCTGGCGTACCGGGGTCCATATTTTCCCAGGAGTGGACATCTGCCGGGAGGGCTGGATTTGTATCTGCAGGTCTTCATCTGGTATAGGAGGGAGACCTAGGTTTTTGATAAAAGTTTCGCATTCTTGTAGGTCTCGCATGGAGTGTTGTGAACCATCTTTCATGACTGACAATCGGAACGGGAAACCCCAACGATAAGGGACTTGGTATTGTTGCAGATGGGAGGTAACTGGGCGTAGAGCGCGGCGTTTAGCCAAGGTGATGGGCGATAGATCGTTGAAAATTTGTAGTTTTGCGCCTTTGAATTCGACCTTCGATCTATTTCGGGTAGCAATGGTCAGGGCCTCCTTGCTCTCATAAAAGTGGAAACGAGCGATTATGTCCCTGGGATTAGCACCCTGAGGAGGTTTAGGAGCCAGTGATCTGTGTGCTCTATCCAGGCGCCATTCTATGTCAGGAATATGAGGTACCAGCTTGACAAACAGAGCAAGGAGATATGGTCGAATTTCTTTATCTGAAATGGATTCCGGGACTCCACGGAAGCGTAAGTTCTGACGGCGTTCTCGATTTTCGAGGTCTTCTTGTTGTGTTTGTAGTAGCGAGACTGCATTTTTCAGGCCTGCGTTTTCCTCTTCTAGGACATGGACATATTGAACCATGTCGTCGAATTTGGTTTCCAGATGATCCGTACGTTCACCAAGTTGATCTATTTCACCCCTAAGCTCATGGGCTAACTTATTTACTTCTTTGGTGATATTTTGGGTGATGTTGTGAAGCAGAGCCTGTAACTTGGTATCTAAAACGTCCACTGTTACGGGTAGTAATGTTGCGGGGGAGACAGGTGGCTGTGTATGTTGTGAAGAGTCCCCCATAAAGAAAGAGGGATCAACTAATGGGAAATTGTCCGTTTGGTTCATAGCTGTCTCCGGGGTATTTGAGGCCGGGGAGTGGGGTCTCCGTAGGTATTTCTCCATTGAGTGGGTTCACCGAAGTGCGGCCTGTGAGACTTGTTTTGAGTATACGGTGCGTTGATCTCCAATTTTACCCATGCACTAGTTGAGAGGTAACTATGGGGTTCCTTGAAAAGTTAGTGTGTCTCCCGGGTCTTGAAAATAATAGCGTTGCGGGACGGGAGGTTCGGATCTGTAGGCGGAGGTTAAGGCTTAGAATTCAGACGTCTTCCATTTTTGCAAGCTGCGTGTGCGTTTTACAGGGAACAGTTGTAAGGATGATTTCTTAGGTAACTGTTACAGGGCATAATGTTCCCAGTAGTGAGTAACGATAAGGATGTATAAAGAGATTAATTATGATGAGTGGGTACAGCTTAGAGGAACAGAAGCAGCTGGGTGTATTTGGGAGTCCCAAGATGGCCGCCGGCCTCCGTGTGTAGGCCAAAGCCGTGGTCTTTCTTGTGGGGACAATTAGTGCTTAATGTCCGGGGTGTTTGGCTGTGGGATGGTAAGTGTGGGTGATTCTACTGCTCACTGTGTCTCTGGGTTATGATGATTAAGCACAGTTTGGATGAATAGAAGCAGCTGGGTGCATCCCGGAGTCCCAAGATGGCCGCCGACCTCCGTGTGTAGGCCGAAGCCGCGGTCTTTCCTATGGGCCGGCCGGCTGTGTGATTGCCGCCTCGTCTGGGCCTCGTCTGGGCTAAAGGGCTCCTGGGGAGGTACACAGCTAATGGAACAGTTGGCGGTTGATGTCAGGGGCGCTTGGTATTGGGATGGGAGGTGTGGATGTTCTCACTACTCACTGTGTCCTTCAGGGAGCTGGCGTGGTCTGATCAGTAGGCCGCAGGCTGTAGATGGACGTCAGGCCGCGGTATTTCAGGGCTCACGGTCGGGGATCTCCAGGCAGCACCGCTCTGCCCCAGGTCCATCCAGCAGCCGCCGAAGATGTCCCGCTGGCCGGTGGAGGTAAGATGTTTGCTGTGTAGAAGCGTGGGGGCCGAGATGCCTCAAGATGGCGTCGGGCCTTGAGCCCAGGAAGCAGAGAGCCAGACCGGGGTGCACACAGTCGGATAGATTCCGAAATGGAGGATAATTTTTAGCTGTGCTTGCAGCAGGGATTGTAGTGGGCAGTATGCCGTTCTTTTGGAAGTTCTCCTGGGTAAGAGAAAGGTAGGATGGCAATAGATTGCTTGCTGGCTGAGCAGAGCTCAATACAAGCACGTCTTCCTTGCTCAGTGTCCGGACACGCCCCCCCTTAGGGGATATTACACTTTTATTGTTTGACTTTAAGCATTATTAAAATCACTGCTCCTGAAAAAACGGCCGTTTTTAAAACACTTTTTTTTGCATTGATCCATGTCCCCTGGGGCAGGACCCGGGTCCCCAAACACTTTTTATGACAATAACTTGCATATAAGCCTTTAAAATTAGCACTTTTGATTATTCATGTTCGTGTCCCATAGACTTTAATGGTGTTCGCGTGTTCGAGCGAACTTTTTTCCTGTTCGCATGTTCTGGTGCGAACCGAACAGGGGGGTGTTCGGCTCATCCCTATTGGGGATAATGGACATCCTTGACGAGTTCCATTAGTGATATGTACTATATCTGATATCTCCCCATTTGCCCGTATTCTAGCCACTGGATTATGATAGAGGACCATTATTTTATCCAGCAGTAGGGGACCAATCCCCCACTGCTTTAATGTCTCCTTGAGAAATCTCCATCCCACCCTGTCAAATGCTTTTTTGGCATCCACTGCCAACAGGCAGAATGGGATGGAGCGTCTCTGGGCATACCCCACCAGTGTCAATGTTTTAAGCGTGTTGTCTCTCGCCTCTCGCCCCTTTATAAATCCTACCCGATTTAAATGTATATATGTTGGTACTATTGGGGTAAGTCTGTTAGCAATAATCTTTGAATACAACCTAATATCAATATTAGTCAGAGAGATTGGTCTATAATTACCGCAGATAGAAGGATCTTTTTCCGGTTTAGGTATAAGTGAGATATATGCCTGAAGACTATGTGGGACAAACGGTTGAGAGGTAGATACTGAGTTAAAAGTTCTCTTGATAATAGGAATTAGAACGTCTTTAAATGTTTTATAGAACCGTGGAGTAAAACCATCCGGCCTGGACTTTTCCCTGTCACTAATGAATCGATTACTTTTTGTATTTCTATCTCTGAAAATTCTTGTTCTAACTGTTCTATTTCTGTTGTTGCTAATAATGGTAATGCTGTATCTTTAATATACTGATGTATATTTTGTTGAAATCTTTCCGGATCTGTATTTGCTAGTTGGTTTGGTAAGTTATATAGATTATTATAGAAAGTCTGGAATGTTTTTAAGATACCTTTTGGGTCATATATCGTTTCATCGTTTTCTGACTTGATTTTAACAATAGATGAAGCACTAACTCGCTGACGTAAAGCTCTTGCCAATAGTTTACCAGGTTTATTACCATGTTGATAATATAACGTACGTTTTTTATCCCTTATTTGTAGTGTCTGCTCATTAAGTAAGTTTTGTAGTTCTGTTTTCTTTTCTGTTAATTCTAATAATATTTCTCTAAGAGGATTTTGCTTGTGCTGAATTTCCAATTTTGATATCTCCTTCAAAAGTTGGGTCGTTCTATTCCTTTATACCTTTTTTAGTCTAGCCCCATGCTTTATAAAAAAGCCCCGAACTACGCATTTCAACGCTTCCCATTGGATCGATAGGGAGGTAGTGTAGTTTATATGATCTTTAGAGAAGTTTATTATTGCCCTTTTTATTTCTGAAACGCATACCTCATCATATAACAAGTTATCATTTAATTTCCAAGTACCTGTTGTACCCCTCTCTCTGGAAATATCTATTACTAGAAATATTGGTGCATGATCTGACCATATGGCGCTGCCTATTTCAGAGGAAGAAGTCACAGCTACTCCCAACTGATTCATCAAAAAGAAATCAATTCTATGATAAGTACCATGGACTTTAGAATGGAATGTATAGTCCCTTTCCAGGGGATGATGCGCCCTCCATATATCAACCAAGTGATGCTTAGCCATTATTTCCCTAAATTTTCTTTTTTTTTTTTTCATTTAAAGTTTTTTATTGAGTACACCAGGCAGGGCAAAACAAAACCAACACTGACAACTTGTACACTGAGGACAGGCTGATACAAAAACCAAAGACAAAGCATCAACATACAATATGAAGATGGCAAGTCGGCTGGCGACAAAAATAGCGCCAGCTCACCCACATTAAACATAAAGTACTACAATGTACAATGAAAAACAATATGCTTGCCCCTAGTCAGGTGCACACAAACAGATTTTTCAAATAATGAAGAAGACATAACAGTACGGAAATCCGAGGACAGGGAAGAAGACATGAACATGGTAAGAACCAGTCAGGTAAGGCAGTTTTAAAAGAGAGAAAGGATGTAAGATCAGTCAGGGGAGAGAGGGGGGGGTAGAAAAAAAAAAAAAAGGGGGGGGAGTGATGAAGGCAGAGGCGATTGGAAAGAAAAACATACACTGTCACTGTAGCTCTACTGAGGGGGACACAAAGGTGTTGTAATCTTGAGAGAAACGGAAATTGTGCCAGTGAAACCAGGTTTTGTTGAATTTTTCCTCCTTACGCTGTAATGCAGCCGTCAATTGTTCCATCAAGTTAATTTCGTTCACCACAGCTATCCACTGACCAACTGATGGGGGTTCTGAGAATTTCCATTTTTGTGGAATGCATATTTTAGCGGCGTTTAGAAGGTGGATCAAGAGGGATTTTTTATATCGACGTCACGACATCGGGGTAAGGTGGAGCAGGCATTGTGCCGGGTCATCTGCCAGTGTAATGTCCGTCAGTCTAAGAACTATGCGCCTAATGGCTTCCCAAAAGGGACGAACATGGGAGCATGTCAAGAAAATGTACAGTAACGAACCATCAGGATGCTGACAACACCAGCAGGAGGAGGAAACTGAAGGGTAGATTTTGTGGAGGAGCTTAGGCACTCTATACCAGCGAGTCAGTATCTTAAACCCAACCTCCTGGAACCTGCTCGCAATTGAAGAGCGGTGTGCAAAGTATAAAATTCGTTCTCTCTCTTCCTTTGAGAAGGCCCGACTCAGGTCATTCTCCCATTTCCGTAGATAATGAGGTATAAAGCCGTCCTTAGGGTCGACTAGAAACCCATACATTAAGGACAGTAGATGACGGAGGGGAGTAGGATCCAGATAGAGCCTCTCAAAAGCAGACATGGATTGACTAGTGGATGGCACGAACTGCGAGGAGGTAAGGAAATGTCTAATCTGTGTTGCTCTCCATCTATCTAAAGGTGGCGATAGCATTGCTTGTATTTCCTTGATAGTGCACCATCGACCCTCTTGATGAAAGTCTTGAAACCTAAATCTGTTGATCATCAGAAATTCCCTAAACCTCCTCCCTGACAGACTACAGGGGAACTCCTGAGCGCCAATTACCGGTGACAAAGGTGAGGGAGTGTGGGAGACCAACGTGACACAACCCGTTTTTTCTGCCACCGACACAGTAGTTCCAATCAAAGGATGGGATTTCAGGGGTACTGGCAGGGCAGAAGTCTGCCACATCAAAGTTGGGAGCGGGAGAGATGTCATTGCCTGTTCCACCCCCACCCAATCCTTCTCTGAGGCATGCTTGGCCCAGTCTAGGGCTCTAGTTATATGAACCACCTGGTAGTATTTAAATGGGTCTGGGAACCCCAAGCCGCCCTGGTCTTTTGGTAAGGTCAGGATATGATGAGACAATCTTTTTACTTTGTAGCCCCATAGAAAATTCAAAAATTCCCCTCTGACAGAACGAAGGAAGTGGTTTGGGACTGTTATTGGCAGTGTTTGGAGGAGATATAGTAATTTTGGCAAAACCGCCATCTTTAAAATGCTGTTCCTTCCGAACCAGGAGAAAGTGTTCTTGTGCCAGCGCTGGAGATCCAGACGTAGAGAGGCAAGCCAGGGAACATAATTCTCTTGGAAGACTGCTGACACTGAGGGGGTAAGATAAACGCCCAGATATTTCATTTTGTGGCGAGCCCAAGAGAAGGGGAAATTCTGTTGAATAATATTGAGAGTCTCCTTAGGTAAATTAATGTTTAAAGCCTCAGATTTGTGCACATTAATTTTATAATTAGAAAGAGCAGAGTATGTCTTAAGCGCCTGCAATAAATTGGGGATGGAAGTGACGGGGCTTGTCACAAAAAATAATAACTTTGTGCTGTGCATTGCCGGTGCTGACGCCCTTTATGTTTTGATCATTTCTAATGTGAGCCAGCAGGGGTTCTAGTACCAATATGAATATTAAAGGTGACAGTGGGCAACCCTGTCTCATCCCGTTGCTCAAGGGAAAGGGGGCTGAAATTGCTTCATTGGCTCGGACTGCTGCTGAGGGTTGGGAGTAGATTGCCTCTATCCATTGACACATATGGGGCCCTAGGCCAAGGTGCTTCAACGTGCGTTTCATAAAGAGCCAGTTGACCCGGTCGAAGACTTTCTCCGCGTCAGCTGAAATCAGCAACATTGGAGTTTTCCTGGACCGGGTCAAGTGAATAAGATTCAAGGCCCTAATCGTGTCATCCCTGGCTTCCCTGGTTGGGACAAAACCTACTTGGTCGTAATGGATTAGTTTGGGGACAAAGGAGATAAGGCGGTTAGCTAGTATTTTGGTAAATATCTTGAGGTCCGTATTCAATAAAGATATTGGGCGGTAGTTCACACAGTCTATCGCATCTCTACCCTCTTTAGGAATCAGAACTATGTGAGCAAGTAAGGAGTCCCTAGGGAGTGGAGTCCCGTCCAGGAGCGCATTGTAGGCCTGCATAAAACGAGGCACCAAGTGCGATGCAAACGTCTGGTAATAAAGCAGGGGAAAACCGTCGGGTCCCGGTGTTTTGCGTGCTTCCATACCTTTGATGGCTTTGAGCACTTCTTGTTCTGTAATATGGCCTTCAATTTCTTCCCTCTCCTGAGACGTCAACTTGGGAACACCTGAAGTGAGCAGGTATTCATCTATTAATGAGTTGTGAGTCTGCGATGTAGACTCTGTTACCGTAGGGGTCAAATTGTAAAGTTTCTCATAATAGCTGCGAAAGCAGTTGGCAATCTCTTGTGATTTGAAGATTTTTTGGCCCGAAGGGGACGTCAGAGAGGGGATATAGGAATGTGCCGTGGTCTTACGTAATGCACGGGCTAGGGGTCTGCCAGGTTTACCTCCAAATTCATAGAATAGTCTCTGTGAGTACATGAATTTGGTTTTTGCTTTAGCCATCAAGAGAGAATTAAGGGAGTCACGTAAGTTTTGTAGATCTACGGCTACGTCTCGGGCTAGAGATAGGTTATGTTGCTTTTCCAGGACCCCAATGCGCTCCAAGAGAGAGTCAACTTCTCGTTGTCTGTCTTTCTTGACTTATGCTCCCAATTTTATAAGTACTCCCCTGACTACACATTTGTGTGCCTCCCATAGCAAGCAAGGCGAAGACACCGAAGCTGTATTGGTTGCAAAGTAAGCTTTAATCTCCTCCTCCACCATTTTTGCATATGGTGGCTGTTGGATTAAGCTCTCATTTAACCGCCAAGACCCTGGTTGGTGAGACCACCCCCCTCCCAACCTGAGTGTCAGTAAAATTGGTGCGTGATCTGAGAAGGATCTCACCCCTATACTGCTGGAAGACACTAAAGGAAGGGCCGATTGGTGTATCAGAAAGTAATCCAATCTCGAGTAAGAGTTATGAGGGGCCGAAAAAAAGGTATAGTCCCTAGTGTCGCTGTGTGTAATCCTCCACGCGTCCACCAAGTGAACAGCTGTCAAGGCTTTCTTAATCCGACGAAGGGCCGCTTACGACAGATGGGAGGAACCCGTGGAGGTGTCCAACAGGGGGTCCAAAGCCACGTTTAGGTCTCCTCCCAAGATCACCTGTCCCTCTACAAAGTCAGTCAGTTTGTCCAAGCAGTCCTCAATAAAGCCCACCTGGCCTATGTTGGGGGCGTAGATGTTGACTAGGGTAACAACCTGCCCGTAAATAGAACCCTTCACAAAGATGTAACGACCCAGATTGTCACTGAGGACAGCTGACATCAACCAAGCCACATTTTTAGAGATGAAAACACTTACCCCCCGAGATTTAGAGTCTGGGGAGCAGCTGTGGTAAACAAAAGGGTACCTGAAGTTCCTGAATCTTGGGGGTTTTGAAGCCTTAAAATGAATCTCCTGGAGAAAGGCTACGTGGGCACGATTTCTCCAAATCTCACTTAGCACCTGCGACCTCTTCTCTGGGATATTCAGCCCGTGAGCATTCAGGGAGAGCAAGGTAACTTTTGGCATGGTGATGAATGAAGTATTCCCTGTAAAAAAAAAAAAGGGGGGGAGGGAGGAGAGGGAGAGGGGAAGGGGAAGGAAAAGGAGAAAGAAAAAGAAAGAGAGGGAGAGAGAAAGAAAGATAGAGAGGAAGACCACCTGTCGGGGAAACTTCCTCAAGGGTGGTAGCACAAATTCACAACAATAAATGCACTTGTACCAGAAAGTTCTGGTAAACTCAAAACTAATATATGGTCTCCACCTAGAAACACGGGTGGAGAGCGGGCCTATGTGGGGGAAGTGTTGACCGTGGCGAACCCGACAACACACATGGGCCACCCCGGGCCAAGGTGAAGTAACAGTAAGTCACAGGGCCTTAAACATAGCGATCTGACTGGGGCCTGAAGCTAGCCATTGAACCACTCCCCGCAGAGGTAAATGTAAGGAATATAAAAGAAACTGAATGCTCAGTAATTTAGGGGCAGGCAGGACCCCCGGGACCTAAATACCAACCGTTTGAGAGGGAAAGTGTTTGCGGTTGTCATATATGATGCAGGGAGCAGTGCAATGACTGCTGTAGCTGGATAACATAGAGGAAAATGGAACTAAAAAATTCAACAGAAAACAGCTTAATGTATTTGTAACCTAAATATGTTATGAAATGCCCCCAAAACATCCCTGATCAGGCCACACAACCATGGGAGCTGGGGTGAAAGGGGCAAGTCCTTATGTGCCAGCCTGTTGGCAGAGGAACCTGGAGGAGGATGAACTAGAAACAAAATACAGAGCTGCCCCAGATTAACTGAATGTCAGATAGAACTTGCTCGTCACTCCGCTTAGATATGTGACTCTGGTTCTTTGGGTATCCTGGCCTGTAAGGTTAAACTTAGCAAGGGTGCAACCAGCGGGAGCAAAGTTTCATGTCCGAGGGATACAGGCTGTTGGCAAAACCGTGCAGGGTCATCCTGGGAAGCTCACAGGGCACATGGTGGTTGTCACAGTTCCGGATCAGAAGGGTGGATGTGAGCCTGACCAGAGACCGCACCACTGGAGCGGGATCTTCTGCGCCTTTGGGGCAAGGGATTGGATATCTGTGGGACCGGATCATCAAGAAGGACATCCAACCGATTGGGTACGGGGATCGGGTCAGATCCCAAGAACAAAAAGAGCTCAGGGAGTTGGTCCGGTGACCTCAGGGTGAATTGGCGATTTTCCTTCTTCACTTGCACATGAAATGGGAAGCCCCAGGTATATGTAGCTCCAGATTCGCGTATAACAGTTAGGAGGGGTCTAACTGCCCTGCGCATCCCTAGGGTAGCACGGAACAGATCTGGCAGGAGTTGAATAGAAGCGCCATCAAAGTCAATAGGACCCCTGTGCCAAGCCTCCCGAAGGATCAGTTCTTTCACTTTATAGTAATGGACGCGACACAAAACATCCCTAGAGCGTCCGCTAGCAGGGGCCATGCCTGGAGACACTCTGTGTACTCTGTCCAACTCAATTTCTGTGGTCGGGGCTCTATCAAGATAGGAGTTAAAAATGGACATAATAGTCGCAGCAAGGTCCCCAGGAGCCGTAGCTTCCGGTAAACCCCGGATCCTAATGTTATTCCTCCTGCTCCTGTTCTCGATATCTTCTGACCTTAGTCGGACTTGGAGGAGTTGGGATCTATGGTGGGACACTATGGATTCCAAAGCAGTAATGCGGGTCTCCTGTGTAGCTTGTTCAGAGACAATAGCAGTGACCCTATTATCAGTGTGGGTGACCTGAGCCCGAAGATCCTCCACCTCTCTCTTGAGGGAGGATTCAATACGTTGAGCCCAGCGATCCAGCTCCTGTCTAGTAGGGAGAGTGGCCAAGCTGTGCTGAATCTGCTTCAGGGCTTCTAAAGGGAGTAAATCTTCAGTGTCATGCCTGTCTCCAGCGGCAGCAGGTGAGGGAGACAGGCTTAGGCTTGGTGAGGGGATCGGAGAGCAGTCTCTCACCTCATCTGCAGGAGCCACGGATGAAGCGGTGAGACTGGATCGTGGAGAAGGTCTGTTCACCACTGCACGGCTGGTAGTCGGAGGCGCCGGTGCCATGTTGGCTGCGGCCGGCTCCACGAGGACCGAAGTATCTGGGTCCCGGGAGCCAAAGTAGCGGGTGATTACCGCCGATGTTCGGGGCCGCGGGACGCTCTGGGACTTCCTGCATCTGGGCATCAGTCGGGTGACTGTTAAAGATAGTAAAACGGCCGCGGGATTATCTCCGTGTGTCGGGAGCTCAGGAATCAGCGTCCGGACTCCGCCATGGTCAGCCACGCCCCCCCTAAATTTTCTTTTCTCCTTAGCCTTCTGTATTATTGATGTTGCTGTAGTATCCCTATCATTATCCAGAATAAGATTGAAGTCTCCACCTATTATCGTGATCCCTTCCGCTTTTTCCATAAGATCTGTTATCAATTGTGCTCCTATTTTAGATTGTCCCTGATTAGGTAAGTATACATTAACAAATGTATATTTCTTACCATATATTAGGAGTTTAAGAAATATTGCTCTACCATCTCTATTCCTCCACTCCTCCAAGACCTGATGTGGTAATGACTTATGTATCGCTATGGAGACTCCTCTCGATTTTGAATATGCGAAGGAGTCATGATACCATGCATTATAATATCCCTTTTGTAGCTTGGGTATATGATCCACCCGAAAGTGGGTCTCTTGAAAAAAGACCACATTCACTTTTTGTTTGTGGAAAGAGTACAGAACCTGCGACCTCTTTGCCGCCGAGTTAAAACCTCTGACGTTATAAGAGCATATTTTAATTGAGTCCATACAGGAGAGAGAAGAGAAAAATAAGAAAGGAGGGAGAAAAAAAAAAAAATTAAACTAACACACACTCACCCACTCAATCCAAACATGCAAACCTATCTACTCACTATCTATTTGACTCCTTTGAGTCTAACCTTACTAAGTAAGTTCCCTAAGTTGGGGAATAAGAGGATATCCTCCCAGAATTGAACGTGCCCAGCCCAGGCTATATTGTTATTATTTAAAAAAAAAAAAAGGAACCCCTCAAATAAGCACCCTACTCCATCTAGCACGTTAAAAACCATGCAACTATCCAATGTTAATCCATATACATAACATTTTATGTCTCATATTCCCTTAGTGCGAAGTATAGACAATTATTAAAAAAACTTTTTTCACTTTTCTTTTCTATCCCTCCCTCTTCCCCAGCAAATACCATGGGGCCGAACCAGATAACATACTAATACCTAAAAGTGGGAAAAAAAAAAAACACAAAACCCACAAATAGACACCCAACCCCGCCCAGTGAGTTTATAGACCATTCAACTGTCCAGTGTTTGTACATACATATAGCATTTATGTCCCACATTCCTTTAGTGCAAAGTATAAAAAATTATAAAAAACATATTCCTTTTTCTACCCTTTTCCCATTCCCCAGCATATACCATAGGGCCGAACTAGACCACATACTAATACCTTAAGTGTTAAGAAAAAAAAAAAAAAAAAAAAACCCCACCCCCCACCCTCACCACGCATAGTACTAATCAGATACATAATTATCGCTAGCCAACAAACCCCTCGTGTATCAATAGTGCCAAATGAAATTGTTACCCCCTATCAAACCTAGTGAGTTTATGTGACGTATACCAATCTGTTATAATACCTACTCAAACATAAATATCCTTTATCTCTTTAGTGTCAAGAGCAAAGAAATTTCTCGGTTACAGAAAACCTCTATTCGGATATAACATCAAAACAGTTAAGTCCTATATACCCTTAGTGAAAAAGAAAGAAAAAAAAAAAAACACCAAACCCACTAATAAACACCCTACCCCACCCAGTGAGTTTATAGACCATTAGACCATTCAACTGTCTAGTGTTTGCACATATATATAACATTTATATCCCATATTCCTTTAGTGCAAAGTATAGAAGATTATAAAAAACATTTTCCTTTTTCTTCCCTTTTCCCATTCCCCAGCATATACCATAGGGCTGAACTAGACCACATACTAATACCTTAAGTGTTTAAAAAAAAAAAAAAAACCTAATGAATTAATATGCCTTACTTCTCTCTAATATTGGACATAAATATGGCAATTTTATCTTATAAATCCTTAATACCAATGATACAACAAAAAATTATCAGAAACATATTTAACTTATAACATATAATCCACCTCAGTCACATACTTATTACTAAAGTGAGATAAAAAAAAAAAAAAAAATTTGAAAGAACCCCCCCCCCCCCCTCCACCACTATTGCTTTCTATCTTCTTTTATATTGTCTCCGATCCAATCCCTGATATGAATGTGGCCAGTCCGGCAAATTAATCAAAGGTAGTTGCAAAAGTCTAGAAAATTCAGGAAGATCATCAATGTCACGAAAAATAATCCTTTGGCCACCTTGATGAACAATGATCTGGAAGGGAAAACCCCATCTGAATAGAATTTCCCTCTCCCTCAAAATATCCAATAGTGGTTTCACTGCTTTTCTTCTTATCAGCGTATATTTTGACAGGTCCTGCAAAAATATAATGTGTACACTCATATTCAAAGTCCCGGTGCCGCTGTGACGCTGTCATAATATTTTCCTTAACCTGAAAAAAATGTACTCTACAGATCACATCTCTAGGTTTTCCTGAGTCATAGACCTTAAGACCTTGGATTCTATGGACTCTGTCGATCTCTATTTTGGTCTCACCTGGACTCTCTAGCAATGAGTTGAATATACTTTGGAGAGTTTTCTTAAGGTTCTCTGCATTCGCAGTCTCCGGAAGGCCTCTAACTCTTATATTGTTTCGTCTACTTCTATTTTCGAGGTCATCCGTGATATTTATTATGTAGCTTAAGTATCGATCGTGTTCTACCCTTTTCTCTTCTAATAAAATCAATTTTTGATCCATATTTGCAATTTTAGTGTCCATGTCCATGATCTTGCTTTGTGTGTCAGTCAGAGATGATTTCAGTGTTTGTATTTCAGACTTATAAGAGGATTCTAGTCTGTGTATGTATTTATTCATATCCTCTTTAGTTGGTAGAGCTTTTATATATGTCTGTAGATTCCACATGGGGCCCCCTTCTGCTCCCTCCATATCCATCATAGGATGATGTGTATGCTCACTGGGGCTAATATTTATTCCATGCTCTATTTCTCTAGCTGGAGATGAAAAATTTAGCTCAGTTAAAGTAGAGCTATTTTGCAGATCCTGTGACTGTTGAAAAAAACCTTTAATACCAGACTTTTGTGCCGATGCGGGTTTGTGGGGATTCTTATTTGTCCTCCCTGATGATCCCCTTTTTGTTTTCTGGTTAGGCGTGCTTTTCGGAGGCATATCTTACTTAGGATATTTAGCTATAAGGGAGTATAGCTCTTACCTATATCCCGTTCTTACAGCCCTTATTTCACTGTGTATACAGTCTCTTCTAAAGTTCGTTAAGACACAAATATTATTCCTTTACCTCATTAACAGAACCTAAATCAGGAAACGTTCATCAAATATATATATGTAAAAGGCGCTTTTTACCTTGCCTTTATCCCGCTTCTTGGAGGTTTAGGTAGAATAAAATAGAAAACACATGCAGCGCTAGAATTATGCGTTTACATATTCAACACATATTAATAAAAAAGTGCTAGAAACATAAAAGTTATCTATTAAGTGATATGTGTGTTTGTATAACACATAAACAAATTAAAATAAAAGTCCATAGAGATGTGGTAAATCATATGTTAATTAACAACACATGGGGGTTCCAAGGCATAGATGGTGCCACAACTTCACATGGGGTGGAGACTGGAACCAACTCTGTATGGGGACACTTTACACTTGAATCATCTGCGTGCTCAAAGAAGACTATGAATGGTAAAAATGGGTATCCTTACCAGAACAGGTGGACACAGTCACCGTATGGTGGAGTGTCATAAAGGCTTGAGGGATCCAATGATACCAAGGATATCTGGCTGTAGAGGTCCTGGCGAGGAGTCACGTCCAAGTCCGCCGTCACCGTTCAAGTGTGTGGAAATTCTCGATCGGGATGTCGGTCAGGATACCTCTCTCAGATAGACGGAGTGTGTGAAGAAAAAATGGCTAGGGCTCAGCAGGGTCCCATTCATGAAAGGAGACAAGAGTAAAAAAATCTCCACATAGGGCATGAATCAATGAAATAAGAGGCTTTTATTGAAAAGCTGGAAAAAGTGCTACAGCGCACTCCAAAGTATAAAACGTGATCACAAAGAGGTTAAAAAATAAGATAAAATCGCGTGATAACAAGGAATTTATAGGCATTAGCAACCCGACATGTTTTGGACCATCGTCCTTCTACTGGGGCATTAGGTAGAATACTCTGTATATGTCCAGGAAGACCACACTATTCCCCGCAGTAGTTATGCAGGCTCCTGAAGAAATCTTCCATGGTGCTACCAGTTTATACGGTATCTTCTCCTCTACTCTCCGTGGGGATTGTTTCTTTCTATACACTCCGACTCCCTCTCCGCCCGGTCCGTGAGGTCACTCCCCCCGAGTGTTTGACTAAGCGCGGTGGAACTCGATTCGGCAGGGCTTGGCGGGACTTGGTTCAGCTCGTGCTTTCCCGGTGAGGTTCGGATCTAGCCGCTCACTCTCACCGCCTTCTCCTTCCGCAGCCACCCGTCCTCATCATCCGTAGACCCAACGGTGTTTTGAGGTAAATAAAACTCCAACAGTCGCCCTGGCACACCAGGGATTTTCCAAAATCCGTAGCGCTCTCGTTAAGCTCTACACATGGACCTGAGAACCGAGACACACAAAAAAAAAGCAGCTGGCTTAGGGGATTGTTTGTTAGGCAATGTGTTGTATGGGAGGACCGGGGAGGTCTAGGGAATCATTAAGACTTGCTGCAGCTGATTGCCTGGGCTGATGGAGCGAACTCACTGCACGTCCATCCCGGTCAGATCCTCCTCCCCCTCTGACCGAAAATTTGGGGTTTTTAGTGAAACAAGGATTAGTGATAAAGCATCAGTGGAAAGGAGAAATGTTTTTCCCATATTAACTCTTACAGGAGAGAATTTCCCTTCTTAGGGGTAGATTTTACCTCACTTCCTGTTATCTCCTTCCGTTTGCAAGTAGGAGTTGTTTGTAAGTTGGATGTTTGAAAGTAGGGGCCTGCCCTATATACTCTGCAGAAATTGGGGCCTTAGGTAAGCCCTCACAGTTACTCTTGGTGGGCGCAGGAACGGCTCTGCTGTGAAATATTAGATCAAGAATTGTAATTACATGTCCCTGTTGAACAAGGACAGAAAAATTGGGCCGTAGGCACTGGTGCTGGTGCCACAACACTGCAACCCCTCACAGATACTCTAGTTGGAGCGCAGGAACGAGCCCTGCTGCAAAGAATTGCATCAAAAAATTGTAATTACACGCCCCTGTTAACAGCTACAGTATTTATAGTTAGTGTACTGTGTCCTCTGCACAGTGTGCACCTAAAGCTACCTGAATAAAATTAGTGGTGTTCTTCCGATCCTATATTAATACCACAGGCAGGCAGCTACAGTATTTACAGTTAGTGTACTGTGTCCTCTGCACAGTGTGCACCTAAAGCTACCTGAATAAAATTGGTGGAGTTCTTCTGATCCTATATTAATACCACAGGCAGGCAGCTACAGTATTTACAGTTAGTGTACTGCGTCCTCTGCACAGTGTGCACCTAAAGCTACCTGAATAAAATTGGTGGTGTTCTTCTGATCCTATATTAATACCACAGGCAGGCAGCTACAGTATTTATAGTTAGTGTACTGTGTCCTCTGCACAGTGTGCACCTAAACCTACCTGAATAAAATTTGTGGTGTTCTTCTAATTCCTATATTAATGCTACAGGCAGGCAGCTACAGTATTTACAGTTAGTGTACTCTGTCCTCTGCACAGTGTGCACCTAAAGCTACCTGAAGACAATTGCTCTTGTTCTGCTCCTATTAATACCACAGGCAGGCAGTTACGGTATTTACAGTTAGTGTACTGCGTCATTTTACAGGCAGGCAGTTGATTCTGCTAGCTGCAGTATCAGTATATATATATATATATTCATTCCAGCTTTGTGCAGCTACATCTCACTGCAGGCCATTAGTATGTCTGGAAGGCCGACAAGGAGAGGCAGACAGTCACAAGCCAATAAAAGAGGGCGAGCAGGCTCTGTGTTTAGAGGCAACAGTGTTGGTCGTGGAGACGGTGCATCCTCATCAGCACGTGGCCGTGGGACACGCTTGTCCTTTTTTTCAGCAGCTGGCCGTGTTGAGCCGCAACATGTGGAAGACTTGGTAGAGTGGATGATCAAGCCATATGTTGACCTGCCATGCAGTTTGTTGGCAGGCGTACCTAAAAGATCCACACCAAAGAACAAAGAGGACCTCTCCTTGCTCCTCATCAGCTGGGATCTCTTACCCCACTATACCTTTAGTCCTCTCTGAGACCTGCACTGAGAGGAATGAAGGTGCATAATTAAGTGTGTCACAGCCATGTACTTTGGGGCAATCTGCTATCGGTACACCGACGTCAAATTGTACCAGGCAAATTTCCCTTCCCCAGCTGCTGCACCACCGAAAGAAGTTTACTCCCAGCCATCCACATGCCCAGCGGTTGAATGCTAGCTTGGCTAAATTGCTAGCACTTCAACTGCTGCCTTTTCACTTGGTAGACTCTGCCCCCTTCCGTGAGTTTGTGGAATGTGCGGTTCTTCAGTGGAAGGTTCCCAAACGCCACTTTTTCTCACGGAAGGCGATTCCGGCTCTCTACCGGCATGTGGAAGGCAATGTCCATGCCTCGCTGGACAGGGCGGTCAGCGGTAAGGTGCATATTACCGCTGACTCATGGTCCAGCAGACATGGACAGGGACATTTCTTATCTTTCACCGCGCACTGGGTGACTCTTCTGGCAGCTGGGAAGGATGCAGGACAGGGTGCAGTAGTGTTGGAGGTTTTTCCGCCACCACGCCTCCAAAATACTACTAGTGGTGATTCTGCCACACCTCTCTCCTCCACCCCCTCCTCTTCTTCTTCCTCCATGGCCTCTTCCTGTGCTGATTTGTCTTCGGAATCAGCGGTGCTCCGTAGGCATTCAAGGGGCTACGCAAGCACGCAGGCAAAAAGATGCCATGCGGTGCTTGAGCTGGAGTGCTTGGGGGACAGGAGCCACATTGAGGCAGATATTCTGGCAGCTCTGCAGGGGCAAGTTCAGAGGTGGTTGACGCCACACCAGTTTAAGGCAGGTATGGTGGTTTGCGACAATGGCACCAACCTCCTCTCCGCCCTCCGACAGGGAAAACTGACCCATGTGCCCTGTTTGGCTCACGTTCTTAACTTGGTGGTGCAGTGGTTCTTGGGCAGGTACCTGGGCTTACAGGATGTCCTGAGGCAGGCCAGCAAAGTCTGTGTGCATTTCCGCAGGTCATATAATGCCAGTACTCGGCTGGCTGACCTCCAAAAGGAATTTAACCTGCCCAAGAACCGCTTAATCTGTGACATGCCCACCAGGTGGAACTCAATGTTGGCCATGCTGCAGAGGCTGCACATGCAGCAGAGGGCCATCAATGAGTACCTGTGTGACTATGGCACCAGGACAGGGTCAGGGGGGGTTGTTTTTTTCCCCAAGCCAGTGGGCCATGATCAGGGATGCATGCACTGTCCTGTCACCATTTGAGGAGGCCACGAGGATGGTGAGCAGTGACAGTGCATGCATCAGTGACACTGTCCCCCTTGTCCACCTGTTGGAACACATGCTGCGTGGAATAATGGACAGGGCACTTGAGGCAGAACAGAGGCAGGAAGAGGAGGACTTCCTTAGCTCTCAAGGCCCCCTTTATCCAGACAGTGTTCCTACGTGCCCGCCGATCACACAGGAAGAGGACAAGGAGGAGGAGGAGGAGGAGGAAGAGGAGGATTGTGTCAACATGGAGGTGGAGCCTGGCACTCAGCATCAGCAGCAGTCTTTAAGGGATCATTTACAGTCCCAAGAAACCCATGGACTTGTACGTGGCTGGGAGGAGGTGGCTGCGGATCATGTTGTCCTTAGTGACCCAGAGGACTCTGGACCGAATGCCAAACCTACGCTGCATGGCCTCCCTTATCCTGCAAAGCCTACGGAAGAATCCTCGTCAAGGAGAGTGATCAATACTGGCTGGCAACCCTCCTTGATCCACGTTACAAGGGTAAGGTTGCGGACTTTATCTTGCCGTCGCAGAAGGAGCAGAGGATGAAACATCTTCGGGAGGCCTTGCAGAAAGGTCTGTGCAACGCGTTCCCAGAGACTGGGAGGTTACAAACTCCTGTTCCTGGACAACATGTTGCTGAGGCTTCGGTCAGTCAAAGAAGGAGCAGTGGAGAAGGTGGCCGTCTGACCGATGCGTTCAGACAATTTTTTTTGTCCGCAGCCCCAAAGTATGATCGGTTCCAGCAACCATCGCCAGCTTCTGTTTTATATGGTGCAGGAATACCTAGGGGCAAGATCTGACTTGGACACCTTTCCCACCGAAAATCCTCTGGGTTACTGGGTCTTGAGGATGAATCACTGGCCAGAGCTTCCACAGTATGCATTTGAGCTACTGGCCTGTCCTGCTTCCACGTTCTTTCGGAACGCACATTCAGTGCTACTGGAGGTTTTGTAACCGATCACATGGTGCGCCTGTCCACCGACTCGGTCGATCGACCGACCTTCATAAAATGAATCAGTCTTGGATCACCACCAGCTACCAAGCACCTGATGCTGATGTAACCCAATCATTTTTTTTTAAATGTCAGATCCCTTCAAGACTGCTTATGCTGATGCTGAGTGACTATCCTGTTATGCTGAGTGACTATCCTCTTCCTCTTCAATGATAGCTTGTAAGAATATTTTTGGTTCTTGGCGCGGCCACCAGTGGCTAATTTTTTAGCCCCTGTTTAACAGGGGCGTATAATTACAATTTTTTATGCAATATTTTGCAAGGAGGGTTCGTTGCTGCATTTAACTAGAGTATTTGTGAGGGGTTGCAGTGTTGTGGCACCAGCACCAGTGCCTAAGGCCCAATTTTTCAGCCCCTGTTTAACGGGGCATGTAATTACAATTTTTGATGCAATACTTTGCAGCAGGGCTTGTTCCTGCGCTATAACTAGAGTATCTGTGAGGGATTGCAGTGTTGTGGCACCAGTGCCTAAGGCCCAATTTTTCAGCCCCTGTTTAGCAGGGGCGTGTAATTACAATTTTTGATGCAATACTTTGCAGCAGGGTTCGTTCCTGCGCTCCAGCTAGAGTATCTGTGAGGGGCTGCAGTGTTGTGGCACTAGTGCCTAAGGCCCAATTTTTCTGCCCCTGTTCAACAGGTGCATGTAATTACAATTCTTGATCTAATATTTCACAGCAGGGCCAGTTCCAGCTCCCACCAAGAGTAACTGTGAGGACTTAGTGTTGTGGCAACACCACCACCACCACCACGAAAGGCCCAATTTTTCTGCCCCTGTTCAACAGGTGCATGTAATTACAATTCTTGATCTAATATTTCACAGCAGGGCCCGTTTCTGTGCCCACCAAGAGTAACTGTGAGAACTTACAGTGTTGTGGCACCAGCACCATCACCACCAAAGGCCCAATTTTTCTGACCCTGTTCAACAGGGGCATGTAATTACAATTCTTGAGCTAATATTTCACAGCAGAGTCCATTCCTGCGCCCACCAAGAGTAACTTTGAGGGCTTACAGTGTTGTGGCGACAGCAACACCTAAGGCCCCAATTTCTGCAGAGTATATAGGGCAGGCCCCTACTTTCAAACATCCAACTTACAAACGACTCCTACTTGCAGACGCAAGGAGACAACAGGAAGAGAGATGAAATCTACCCCTAAGAAGGGAAATTCTCTCCTGTAAGAGTTAATATGAGAAAAACGTGTCTCCTCTCCACTCAAGCTTTATCACCAATCCTTGTTTCAATAAAAACCCCAAATTATCAAAAAACATTTTTCATTGGGACAGAAAGTGAGGTAAAATCTTCTGAAGAGGTGCACAGACAGCAAAACAAATGTCACAGGGGTAATAACCCTTCCCTTCCGAAAAGCTTAAAAATAGATTTTTTGGCTGGAGCTATACTTTAAAAATGTACCAGTTCAAAATTACAAACAGATTCTACTTAACAATAAACCTACAGTCCCTGTCTTGTTTGTACCGCCTGTATACTGCTGTTCAGAGGGCCTGGGGCCCCACGCCTTTCCTTTTTTTAAATTTGGGTGCAGGGTTCCCCTTAATATCCATACAAGACCCAAAGGGCCTGGTAATGGACGGGGGGGTACCCATGTCGTTTGTCTCACTGATTTTCATCCATATTACCGGGACCGGACATTACATTAAAGCCGTAAGCAGTTTTAAATGACTTTTGTTACTTTAAAAATGTCATTTTGTGCAGGGACTGTTCTAAGCACGGGAAACATGCGCCACTTTACAGGCATACTATAGACACCCCCCAGGTACGATATTTAAAGGAATATTTCACTTTTTTTCTTTCACTTTATGCATCATTAAAATCACTGCTCCCAAAAAAACGTCCGTTTTTAAAACTTTTTTTTGCATGGATACATGTCCCCTGGGACCCGGGTCCCCAAACCCTTTTTAGGACTATACCATGCAAATTAGCTTTTAAAATTAGCACTTTTGATTTTGAATGTTCGAGTCCCATAGACTTCAATGGGGTGCTAACGTTCGTGTGAATTTTCGGTCCGTTCGCACGTTCCGGTGCGAACCGAACCGGGGGGGTGTTCGGCTCATCCCTACACAGTACAGTAACTGGAAATACGTCAAGAGCGTACACAAGCACCTGGCTTCAGGTAGCTATACTGTAGGTGCAACTGTGCAGGGTACACAGTACAGTAACTGGAAATACGTCAAGAGCTTACACAAGCACCTGGCTTCAGGTAGCTATACTGTAGGTGCAACTGTGCAGGGTACACAGTACAGTAACTGGAAATACGTCAAGAGCCTACACAAGCACCTGGCTTCAGGTAGTTATACTGTAGGTGCAACTGTGCAGGGTACACAGTACAGTAACTGGAAATATGTTAAGAGCCTACACAAGCACCTGGCTTCAGGTAGCTATACTGTAGGTGCAACTGTGAGGGTACACAGTACAGTAACTGAAAATACGTCAAGAGCCTACACAAGCACCTGGCTTCAGGTAGCTATACTGTAGGTGAAACTGTGCAGGGTACACAGTACAGTAACTGTTAATACGTCAAGAGCCTACACAAGCACCTGGCTTCAGGTAGCTATACTGTAGGTGCAACTGTGCAGGGTCAACAGTACAGTAACTGAAAATACGTCAAGAGCCTACACAAGCACCTGGCTTCAGGTAGCTATACTGTAGGTGCAACTGTGCAGGGTACACAGTACAGTAACTGGAAATACGTCAAGAGCCTACACAAGCACCTGGCTTCAGGTAGCTATACTGTAGGTGCAACTGTGCAGGGTACACAGTACAGTAACTGGAAATACGTCAAGAGCTTACACAAGCACCTAGCTTCAGGTAGCTATACTGTAGGTGCAACTGTGCAGGGTACACAGTACAGTAACTGGAAATACGTCAAGAGCCTACACAAGCACCTGGCTTCAGGTAGTTATACTGTAGGTGCAACTGTGCAGGGTACACGGTACAGTAACTGGAAATATGTTAAGAGCCTACACAAGCACCTGGCTTCAGGTAGCTATACTGTAGGTGCAACTGTGCAGGGTACACAGTACAGTAACTGGAAATACGTCAAGAGCCTACACAAGCACCTGTCGTCAGGTAGCTATACTCTAGGTGCAACTGTGCAGGGTACACAGTACAGTAACTGGAAAAAGTCAAGAGCCTACACAAGCACCTGGCTTCAGGTAGCTATACTGTAGGTGAAACTGTGCAGGGTACACAGTACAGTAACTGGAAATACGTCAAGAGCCTACACAAGCACCTGGCTTCAGGTAGCTATACTGTAGGTGCAACTGTGCAGGGTCAACAGTACAGTAACTGAAAATACGTCAAGAGCCTACACAAGCACCTGGCTTCAGGTAGCTATACTGTTGGTGCAACTGTGCAGGGTACACAGTACAGTAACTGGAAATACGTCAAGAGCCTACACAAGCACCTGGCTTCAGGTAGCTATACTCTAGGTGCAACTGTGCAGGATACACAGTACAGTAACTGGAAAAAGTCAAGAGCCTACACCAGCACCTGGCTTCAGGTAGCTATACTGTAGGTGAAACTGTGCAGGGTACACAGTACAGTAACTGGAAAAAGTCAAGAGCCTACACAAGCACCTGGCTTCAGGTAGCTATACTGTAGGTGCAACTGTGCAGGGTCAACAGTACAGTAACTGAAAATATGTCAAGAGCCTACACAAGCACCTGGCTTCAGGTAGCTATACTGTAGGTGCAACTGTGCAGGGTACACAGTACAGTAACTGGAAATACGTCAAGAACCTACACAAGCACCTGGCTTCAGGTAGCTATACTGTAGGTGCAACTGTGTAGGGTACTGGAAATACTGTAAAAACACCTGCCTGCCTGTCAGTATATTAGGAAGAGAAGAACAGGATCTAGCGAAACTGAATACAGTGTATATATATATATATATATATATATATATATATATATATACAACACCTGGGATGCATATATATATACACAATACACTGTATGTGCAGCTAACTGACTCGACCTGCCTACTCTATCTAACTTAAATCAAATGACATTGTCTCTCTGTCTATGTATCTCTCTCCAGTCTCCACCGCAACACACTACACAAGGCCACCACGGAGGTGGCCTTATATAGTGTGGGGCGTGTACTAAACCCCCTGAGCCATAATTGGCCAAAGCCTCCTTGGCTTTGGCCAATAACAGCTCTCTGTACACACAGCACTGTGACTGGCCAAGCATGCGGGTCATAGTGCATGCTTGGCCAATCATCAGCCAGCAATGCATTGCGATGCCGCAGTGAATTATGGGCCATGACACGCCACTCAAATTTGGCGCGAACGGCCCATATCGTTCGTAATTCAGCGAATGACCGAACACACGATGTTCGAGTCGAACTTGCGTTCGACAAGAAAACGAAGCTCATCCCTACTGGTGACCCCACAATAGGGATAAAACTTTTTTGCAGAAGGGAGTTTAACAAGACACTTGGCCACTCATTAAAATTAGAAGAAAAGAGGTTTAACCTTAAACTATGTAGAGGGTTCTTTACTGGAGAAAGGCAAGGATGTGGAATTCCCTTCCACAGGTGGTGGTCTCAGCGGGGGGGCATCGATAGTTTCAAGAAACTATTAGATAAGTAACATACAGGGATAAACAAGGTAATACTGACATATAATCACACACATAGGTTGGACTTGATAGACTTGTGTCTTTTCGACCTCACCTACTATGTAACTATGTGACTATTTGGAAGCGTTTTTCAGTGAAGCACATCGTTTTTAACCACTTAAGGACCGAACCTCTTTTTGAGATTTGTTGTTTACAAGTTAAAAACAGTTTTTTCTTTATCGTACATCATGGGACACAGGGCCTTAAGTAATTACTTAATGGATGATGGGTCACCTTCAGGTGTTGACACTGGTATACCCAATCAAGGAAGTTCACTCCCTATATAACCCCTACTCCTTCCAGGAGCACATCAGTTTTTTTGCCAGTGTCTAAGGTGTTGGTCACGAGTGAAGATGTGCTCTGAGGAGCTCCAGGAGGGATCCATGCTGGATTTAAAAAACCTCCACAACCGGATCCATCCACGCCATTGTGGCCACAGGATGGTACCTGGGCCTTGCATAGAAGAATGAGGTTTTGCCTGTAATGCTTCTTTTTAAGAGCTGGACCCTAGGAACCAGGACTCTTTTTTGTTTTGCTACATTACCTAAAGTTGTCCTGAAGGGTGCTATACAGGTCCAAAGGAGTGGAACCCCTATTAAAAGGGACCCGGTCTTTAAAGGTTTAACTATGCTGCCCGCCGTGATGGGTGAAATTTGGATCTGTCTGTTTACAGCAGTATCCTGCAGCGAGGATAAGGTAAGGGAAGAAGCTTAGGAACCACAAAGTCCACCTATGCCTTCCCTTCCTTTATATGAAAATATTGTAATGCCTTTAATCTCCTCTAGAGGGAGTAAAAATATCTTGTGTATCCCAGTAGCTCTGTGTCCAGCTACAACAGCAATGTGTGTCCCAGTAGCAGGTGGGGGTTTAGAATTGAACAAATGTTCCTCTCCCCCCTCCCACCTCCCCCCCCAATTGGGGAAACTAAGGGACCGGGGGTACAGCATTTTTTGTGTAAAAAGCTGTACTGTATCCACATGTCTAAATATCATTATTTCTTTGACAATATGACTGCACTAAACAAATTTATAGTATATCACTACTGCTAGATATAAATTCCCCCCACCCCCAGTGCGGGGCGGTTTATTAAAATAGGGGTTTAAGCAGAAAGCAGAGAGTTGATGTGATTTAAAACTTCTGTTTTTACCTGCCTTAACAAATAGAAGCCTCTTCATAGCGGCTGCAGCCTTCCTTCTTTGGTCTGCATTCAGACCAAATGCCGTGCCGTCTGCGCACGTGCGTGCACTACGGTCATTAAAGGAGGGCGGGTCACTGAAAGGACATGGCAAAGGCAGGCAGCGCTGTGTGCAGGACTCAGTGTCCTCATGGAACACACGGTGTGCACACTGGGCAATAATCAGGCTCACACCTGAAACCTCTTCATAAAGCCGGCATTCTTAGGACAAAAAGTCTCCATCAGAGCAGCTAAAGAGTAGAGGCTGTCACACAGGAGCGCTGGGTCATGTAAGCAGTGTATCAGGCATTTCCAGTACAGGGAAATACAATTGCTATTAAGCATCAAAGGCTGATCTGTATGGTAGCAGTTACTACTATTACTCAGAAATAGTATATTGTCTTCAAAGTGCTTCTGCTTTTGTGCTTAGCATTATGACTTCCAGATCTACCACAAAGGTACCACAAATTCTACCCTCAGGCGCTGGGAACTCCAGTCATGCCTCCACACTGTCATCCTCTCTGGAAATACCAGACATGGCAAACCAGGGTGAGTCATTGGAACCTATTGGTGGGCAACTGCTTATCACACTTCAGCCCCTGTATACATGACTGAAGATGCATATTTCTCTGCCCTGCAAGGCTTGGAAGGAAAATTAGCAACTTTAATCGCATCTTCCCAAGTGGATAGAAAGAGTGCTAGATCCCCTTCCCCCACCTCAAACCTTTTACCAAGGGAACAGTGGGCACAGGATGAGGTATTACCCTCAAGCAATCAAGTAGAAAGACAAGCCGATTATTCCTCTGCAGAGGAAACAGATGAACCTTTTACAACCTCACAATCTGAGAGATTGATGGTGCAAAATCTTACGGAGATCATTTGTTCTACTTTCGTGCTGCCTCTAACAGAGTCAGTTGAAAGTTCGGTCTCCTCCTTGGGTTCTTTAAAACCCTTACAACATTTTTGTGCGTTTCCGGTCCATGCATTACTAAAGAAGCTTATTATGTTGAATGGGATCACCCGGAGAAGCATTATCTCCCTCCAAAGAGATTTTCAGTTCTCTATCTCATGGAGGAGAAATTCACAAAGAAATGGAAAGTACGAGCAGATGACGCTGCGATTTCCAGCATCAATAAAAATTTAACTTGTTCCAGTAGACAATGCACAAATGCTTAAAGATTCAACAGATAAAAAGTTGGAATTTCTGTTAAAATCCTCTTTTTCCTTGGCAGGAGCCATTTCTCAGCCTGCAGTCGCTGCAATGGGCATCTGTCAGTCCCTAAAGGACCAGTTCAAAGAAGCCCTTAAGGAGTTGGCCGAACTACCAAAGACGCTATGTTTTGCCATAGACTCTCTGAAAGACTCTATTCATTAGGTGTCCTGCCTTGAACTTGTTCTAATACACATGCGTAGGACCCTGTGGTTAAAAGATTGGTCAGCTGAAGCACCTTGTAAAAAGCTTTGACTAGTTTCCCTTTTCATGGGGAGCGACTATTTGGGGATGACTTGGATAAATATATCCAAACGATTTCTAGTGGGGTACGATTTCAAATGATTTCTAGGGAAAGGTACTCTTTTGCCAGTCAAAAGAAAGTATAAACGTCCTTCATTTAAACTGATTTTTTTCTCCTGCGCCTAGAGCATCCACCTCTAGGCAGTGGTGACAGCTTCCACCGTCAGACTCTAGAGGAAAGCCTCAGGGTCAGGCCCAGGCACAGAAAACCTTTCAGCCACTATATACATGATTGAAAATGCTTTTTTCCTCCGCCCTGCAGGGCCTAGAAGGAAAATTAGCGACTTTAATCGCATCCGCTATCCAAAAGGATAGGAAGCATGTTAGATCCCCCTCCCCCAACTTAGACCCTGTGACAGACCTAGCCAGAACAGAGGCTGTTGGAGAGGACTGTATGCAAGCCTGTTGCCTTTTGATTATGGGCCCTGGATTTTCAATGGAACAATACTCTTTGTGAGGTGAATGAGAAATCCAGGCTGAACTGTACTAATTGGACTCAGTCGTGTATATATGTATATATTGAATGGGGACTCCTTACTGTAGATTTGTGTCCCTGAAGAGGGAGGGGGGATTCCTCCAGCAGCCCCCTGCTGATAAGACTGATTCATTCTGTTGGGACACATCCTGTGAGGAGATGCTGGTGTCATCAATTCCAACTACCTGTGTTTATGTTAATTGAATGAGCTGATGACATTGTCCTCTATACAATGTAGGAGACGGGACGACTCCTATTGGAGCTGCTATTGTGTTGATATAACTGTGTGAAGCTCGGTGACCACAAGTCTGGGCGAAAGGTCATGTCTCAGTCACCTAGGCTGTATAAAGGATTAGATAATTAGCTCATGTTAATTAAGTTACAGTTGTATTGTTAGAGGAGGTTCCAACGGCATATAAAGTCTTGTAATTTTGATTCTAAATAAAGTGAGTTCTTGGTAGCAACAAGCAAGTGTCGCCTTGTTTTGTGCTCAGAGAGGTTGGGATATCTGTATACAGACTGGGAGGAAGTGGTATATGACGGAAGCACTCAAGCGGAGTGTGGGACGTTCCGTGACATTGGTGGCAAGCAGCGGGAAAGCTTCCTGCAGTCTGGGACATCCAAACCTCCAACTGGATCCAAGATCAGGATAGCAGACTTCAGTCACCCCAGCGGAGATATGGACCTGGCATCAGAATTCCCCGGGCTGCTGCGAATCATCCTTTCAACATACACCAGGACTGTGTCTGAGGATGAATACCTGGAGCTTAGGCAGCAAATTCAGGTGCAGCTCTGGATTGTAGCCCTCCGTCTCGCTGGTATAAAACAGGGCAAGTGCTTTCCAACCCAAGAGCAACGGGCCAGTGACCAACAGGCATTGCGGATGGCATTCCTGGGAGAGCAGCCCCAGGATCAATGGGTGACTGAGTTGGACAGGTTGGTCCAGCAGGAGATAGAGCTGGACAATCGTTATCGGGCTCTGCAATGGCACGCAGAGGAGGGATATTTAGGGGAGACAACAGAATGCTCTCCGGAGGGATATGACTTTGGAGGCCCTGGATTGCTGTGGGAGAGCCTTACAGATCATTTTATGTTTGGCGATGAAGGGGAACCTGACCTTGAGGACCTGAGAGAATATAGAGAGTCTATGCTCGGTCTTGCAGGGGTCTCAGAGCTCAAACCTGATCTGGACCATTTGCTAAGGAAGGAACAGCATCTGGAAAGGGCATACAGGAAACTGCTAGAACAAGTTCAGCAGCATGCGAGAGAATCGGCAGTGGAAAATCTGGAGATTGCCATCCCCAAACCTGAAGTGCTGACAACAGGGCAGAGCTCGGCTAATCTCTGCCCAGAAATGATAGCATCTTCTGGGTTCCATGGACAGGAGATGGTGAACCTCTATCCCCAGACATCAGTTGCAGAGACATGGGATTTGATAGACTTTTCTGCTGAGGAAAAACAACCTGATGAGCCTCCAGCAGAAGAGCTGCTATCAGGGCCAAAGTTCACTGTGTTCTGCCCAGCACCAACAGTGGCTTCGGCCTTCTTGAGAGAAGAGGTAGTCGACCTTTCTCCCACAACACTGACAGGGACATGTGATTTTCTGCCAGCAGCATCTATGGAGTTAAAACAAACTTCTCCAGCTGAAGATCTGGTAACTGAACAGAGGGTCCAAGACCTCTGCCCCACACCTGTGGCATTTTCGGAGGCTCAGGGTGAGGAGGTGGCAATCTCTTCCCAGCAGCAGATACAGGGGGAGAAGGGAGAGGAGGTGTGTGTTGTCCCTCCCCAACAGTTGGCCAGGGTGGAGGAAGCGGGCTTTCCTCCCCAGCAAAGATCCGTGCACCTGGGAGACAGTACCATCGACATGTCGTCCCAGCAGACAGATGAGGGAATAGAAAAGGAAGCAGCTGGCTCCCTTTTCCAATGGCAACTACACAGTTTGGGAGTGGAGGAAGCCAGCCTCCTGCCCCAACGGTTAGCTGGAGCGGAGGATGCAGAGTCCCCAGCAGAAGTGCTGGCAACAGAGCAGAGTGCTACCAACCTCTTCCCAGCACCGGCAACAACTGTGGAGTTCCAGGGAGCTGGGGCAGTTGGCCCCTCTCTCCGACGACAAGCTGATGTAGTGGAGCTGCTACTCCCAGCTGAATCGCTGGCAACAGGGCAGAGCACCGCTGGCCTCTGCCTAGCACCTAGTGTCCCACTACAGCTTCAAGAAGCAGGGGTGATTGGCCCCTCTGCCCATCAGCAGACCGAGCCCAGGAATGTTAAAAACAATCCAGCTGAAGCCCTGGCAGCCAGACAGAGAGTAAAAGACCTCTGTCCCACACTTTTACCACTTCCAGAGACTGGGGATTTAATAGACGTTTCTGTAGAGGAGGAACCACCTGGCAAATCCCCAGCAGAAGTGCTGGCAACCGGACAGAGGGTCCAAGATCTCTGCCCCACACCTGCAGCAATTGTGGAGGCCCAAGGTGAGGAGGTGGCAGTCTATCGCGAGCTGCAGATCAGATCCAAGGAGAGAATGCAGTCATCACCTCAAAACTGCAGCTTGATCTGGTGTCGGTTGATGGGGCTTCAGTCCCCACCTGTATACCCCAGGGATGCTGGGCAGTCGGCCCAGATCCCCAACAGCAGGATGGAATGAGCCCAGTCCCAGTGCTGGCAACAGGGCAGAGTGCTACCAACCTCTGCCCAGCACCGGCAACAACTACAGAGTTCCAGGGAGGCGGGGCAGTCGGCCTCCCTCTCCAACAGTTAGCCGGAACAGATGGTGTGGGGTTTCCAGCAGAAGGGCTGGCAACAGGGCCGAGGACTGCTGGACTCTGCCCTCAACTAACAGAGGATGGATTTCCTGTGAAGGTGGATGGGACTTCAGTCTCCACCTGTATACCCCAGGGATGCTGGGCAGTGGGCCCCGATCCCCAACAGCATGACAGAGTGAGCCCAGACACCCTGTCTTGTCTCCAGCGGCAGAAAGGATTCCAGGGAGAAGAGCCAGTCCAGGCCTCTCCCCAGCGGCAGATATGTTCTCTGAGAGAGGCAGAGGTTGGCTGGGTGAGTAATACTCTGTTTGGAACAATTTGTTTGGGGTACTGTGTGGGTACAGGCAGTAGAGGACTGGAACTATGGACTAACTTCGGAGTCAACCCGTCTGGGGTCTCCTCCTGTGTTAGTCTCCTGCCGAAAGGGGAAAAATGTCACAGACCTAGCCGGGACAGAGGCTGTTGGAGAGAACTGTATGCAAGCCTGTTGCCTTTTGATTATGGGCCCTGGATTTTCAATGGATTCATTCTGTTGGGACACATCCTGTGAGGAGATGCTGGTGTCATCAACCTGTGTTTATGTTAATTGAATGAGCTAATGACATTGTCCTCTATACAATGTAGGAGACGGGACGACTGCCATTGTGTTGATATAACTGTGTGAAGCTCGGTGACCACAAGTCTGGGCGAAAGGTCATGTCTCAGTCACCTAGGCTGTATAAAGGATTAGATAATTAGCTCATGTTAATTAGGTTACGTTTGTATTGTTAGAGTAATCTTCTCCTGTGTATATAAGACTGTATTCTGGTTCTGAATAAAGTCAGTTCTTGGTAGCAACAAGCAAGTGTCGCCTTTTTTGTGCTCAGAGAGGTTGGGATATCTGTATACAGACTGGGAGGAAGTGGTATATGACGGAAGCACTCAAGCGGAGTGTGGGACGTTCTGTGACACCAGCCTTTCAGGCTGGGGAGCAGTACTAGAGAAGACAGTGTTCAAGAACCAATAGAACCTTGCCCATCAACATCCTAGAGATTTGGGCAGTGCGTCTGGCTCTGAAAGCCTGGACTTCCAGGTTAAGGGATTGTCCTGTCAGGATCCAATCTGACAACGCCACAGCTGTGGCCTATATCAATCACCAAGGGGGCACCAAGAGTCTCTCAGTGCAGAGAGAGGTGAATCATATTCTAACTTGGGCAGAAAGTTATTCCGAAATATTCCGTGCATATCGGTAGTCTTCATTCAGGGAATAGAAAATTGGCAGTTGGACTACTTGTGCCTCTAGCAGATTATTCCCAGGGAAATGGTCTCTTCACCCCGACATATTTTCGGGCTGTTTGTCAAAGATGGGGGACTCCAGGCATAGATCTTCTAGCGTCCAGTTCAACATAAAGTTAGTCAACTTTGAGTCCAGAACAAAGGATCCATTCGCATGCAGAACAGATGCATTGGTGATACCGTGGGATCAGTTCTCACTGATTTATGCAGTCCCCCCTATTCAGTTGCTGCCTCGACCTCTTTGCAGGATCAAGCTGGGAATAAAACCGGTAATTCTGTCAGCACCAGCATGGCCCAGAAGGTCATGGTATGCAGAAATCGTAAAGATGGCAGTGGAGGATCCATGGTCCCTTCCACTAAGGCCAGACCTGCTCTCACAGGGGCCGATATTCCATCCTACTTTACGAACGCTAAATTTAACGGCCTGGCTATTGAAACCCACATTCTGAGGAAACGTGGGCTTTCTGGGTCAGTTGTCTCTACTTTGATTAATACAAGGAAACCAACTTCCAGAACTATACATTATAGAATCTAGAAGGCTTATGTTTCCTGATGTAAATCCAGGGGTTAGCATCCTCTGAGATATATCATAGGCAGAATTCTTGCCTTTCTACAATTAGGCGTAGAGATGAAGTTGGCCCTGAGTTTGATTAAGGGCAAGGTCTCAGTCTTAACGATTTTATTTAAAAGACTGCTTGCTACGCATTCTTAGTCCAGGGTTTTATACAAGGGGTGATGCGGATTAATCCGCCAGTTAAATCACCTTTAAGCCCTTGAAACTTGAACTTAGTTTTGTCAGTGTTACAAAAACATCCATTTGAACTGATACAACATTTTCCCTTAGTCCTTCTGACAAGGAAGCTGGTATTTTTGGTTGCTATATCCTCAGCAAGGAGGGTTTCGGAATTGGCTGCTCTTTCTTGGAAAGAGCCATATTTGATTATTCATGAGGACAAAGTGGTGTTACGCCCTCGTCCAGACTTTTTGCCAAAAGTGGTTTCAGGTTTTCACCTGAACCAAGATATTGTCCTGCCATCGTTTTTTCCAAAACCATGTTCCAGGGAAGAAAAGTCACTACATTGTCTTGATGTGGTGAGAGCAGTGAAAATCTATTTAAAGACAACTGCTCAGATTCTTAAGACTGATGTCTTATTTATTCTGCCATAGGGTCCTAAGAAAGGACAGGCAGCCTCGAAATCCACTGTCACTAAGTGGATTCGGCAAGTTATAATTCAAAACTTATGATTTAAGGGGTAAAATTCCCCTGTTTCAAGTTAAAACGCACTCTACCAGGGCGGTTAGTGCTTCTTGGGCAGTGCGTCACCAGGCCTCCATGGCTCAGATCTGTAAGGCCGCAACTTGGTCTTCAGTGCATACATTCACAAAAATGTTATCAGGTGGATGTAAGGAGGTATGGGGATATCGCCTTTGGGCGCAGTATGCTGCAGGCAGCAGTATAAGTCCTCAAGTCTGGGGGTACCCTGTGCGTTGTCTCTCCCTCCCCTCAAGTAGCATTGTTATGGGACGTCCCATTAGGTAATTACTTAAGGCTCTGTGTCCCATAATGTAGGATAAAGAAAATAGGATTTTTATTACAGCTTACCTGTAAAATCCTTTTCTTGGAGTACATCATGGAACACAGAGGTCCCTCCCCTCTTTTGGGATTTAAGTATATTGCTTTGCTACAAAAACTAATGTGCTCCTGGAAGGAGGAGGGGTTATATAGGGAGTGAACTTCCTTTATTGGGTGTAGTGGATAGCACTTTCGCCTAGCAGTAAAAAAGGTCGCTGGTTCGAATCCCAACCACGCCACTACCTGCCTGGAGTTTGCATGTTCTCCCTGTGCCTGCGTGGGTTTTCTCCGGGTACTACGGTTTCCTCCCACACTCCAAAGACATGCTGGTAGGTTAATTGGATCCTGTCTAAATTGTCCCTAGTATGTATGAATGTGAGTTAGGGACCTTAGATTGAGGGTAGGGACTGATGTGAAAGTACAATGTATATGTAAAGTGCTGCCTAAATTGACGGCGCTATATAAGTAACTGAAATAAATAAAAAATAAATAAAACACCTGAAGGTGGCCCATAACCCATTAATTAATTACTTAAGGCTCTGTGTCCCATGATGTACTCCACGAAAAGGTTTTTACAGGTAAGCTGTAATAAAAATCCTATTTGTGCTAGAAAATTACGTAGAACCCCCAAACATTATGCTTTTTTTTTCTAACACCCTAGAGAATAAAATGGTGGTTGTTGCAATACTTTGTCACACTGTATTTGCACAGCCGTCTTACAAGCGCACTTTCTTTGGAAAAAATACACTTTTTTGAATGAAAAAAATAAGACAACAGTAAAGTTAGCCCATTTTTTTTTATTGTGAAAGATAATGTTACACCGAGTAAATTGATACCCAACATGTCATGCTTCAAAATTGTGCCCGCTCGTGGAATGGTGACAAACTTTTCCCCATGAAAATCTCCACAGGTGATGTTTAAAAAATTCTACAGGTTGCAAGTATTGAGTTACAGAGGAGTTATAGGGCTATAATTATTGCTCTCGCTCTACCGATCATGGCGATCGTGTTTGAACACCGTTTTTCATATGTGGGCACTGATCACATATCCATTTACTTCTGCACGCAAGCTCAGCGAGACGGGGCGTGTTTACATTTTTTTTTTTCTTATTTATTTTACCTTTTATTTTTTATTTTTACACTGTTCTTTAAAAAAAAAATGTGTCACTTTTATTCCTATTATAAGGAATGTAAACATCCCTTGTAATAGATAAAAAGCATGACAGGACCTCTTAAATATGAGATCTGGGATCAAAAAGACCTCAGATCTCATATTTACATTAGAGTGCAATAAAAAAAATTAATAATTAAATGTCATTAAAAAAAAAAAAATGTTGCTTTAAGAGCTATGGGCCGAATTGACGTTTTGAAGCTGCTTCTGCCCTGCAGTGGTATGGAGACAGGTGGGGGCCATCTTCCCCTCATTCATCTCCATACCAAGCCAGGGAGAGGACCCCATCGCCTCCACCGCTACCGACAGCTCCGGTAAGCAGCAGAGGGCACTGGAGGGGGGGCTCTCTCCGCTGCTGATAAAAGTGATCTTGCGGCCAATCCACTGCAGAGACCACTATTATCGGAAACCGGACCGCTCACTGAAGAAAAGGATACGGGTCAGGGATTATGGCAGCTAGCTGCTGCCATAACAAAGATATCCCTCTTCAAAGTGCCGATGTATATCAGTGTGAGCCGGTCCGTAAGTGGTTAAGGGTGAAGGGCCCTAAACACTGACACTTGTTTGAATTGTAGCACATAGTTTATGAGGGAGTGCTACTTTCACTTTATTGTTGTTTTTCAGTTTTTGGGGTTGATGCTATATGAATATGACTTTGATGAGAGATTTCTCTATAATATGTTTAAGCACCTATGATTATATTCACTTAATACCAGAGGTTGGTCATATAATTAGCCAATCTGTTTTAAGCAGCGCAAATACACACCCTTTTTCTAATTGTCACTTATCATTGTGGGAACACAATTTGTATTTGCAGTAGCTTAGAGGTCAATTTTATTAAGGTTGCTGCATTTTTTATATCACTTTGGCAGTGCACAGCACCATTTTTCTTTATTTTGCACTGCAGAAGAGTCCTGTACGTCTTTGGCTCTATTTCAGGTCTGAATTCAGCCAAAATTTCAGTTCTGAAATTGTGTACGGGAACACACCGGACCCCTGCTGCCTAAGGCTACTTTCACACTGATGCGCTTAACAGGCATTTTAGCGCTAAAAATAGCACCTGTAAAGCACCTCTCCTGTCACTCCAGTGTGAAAGCCAGAGTGCTTTCACATTGGAGCAGTGTGTTTGCGGGACATTAAAAAAAGTCCTGCAAGCAGCATGTTTGGGGTGCTTTAGGAGCGGTGTATACAAAAAAATGCTAAATCTTAAAATGCCCTGCCCATCAAAATCAACAGGCAGCGCCGCTGAATCGCCTGCAAATCGATTCGGCAGCGGCGCTTTGCGGGCGCTATTAACCCCTTCAATGGCCGCTAGTGGGGGTTAAAAGCACCCAACTAGCAGCCGAAAAGCGTTGCTAAAACAACGGTAAAGCACCGCTAAAAATAGTGTTAAAGTGCCCTTAAAGATTGGAACAGGCATTCCAAGTGAAGAAGCTAATTGCACAGTTGCCAACATTCTTAAAAAATGTATAGCTTAATGGGATATGGTTAGAGTCTCAGATGAAAGAGGGATGGAGGGAGAAGGAAGAGGGAGAGAGAAAGAATGAGAGAAAGGGAGAAAGAGGGAGAGAGAAAAATAGAGAAAAGAGCGAGGGAGAAAAAGAGAAAAAGGAGAAAAAGAGAGAAAGGGAGAGGGTCAGAGAGTGTGCGGAGATGATAGGTCAGAGAGTGTGCGGAGATGGTACAGAAGATTTTCAGAGAGGGTGTGGAGATGATACAAGAGACGGTCAGAGAGTGTGCGGAGGTGATACAAGAGATGGTCAGAGAGTGTGTGGAGATGATACAAGAGATGGTCAGAGAGTGGGCAGAGATGGTACAGTAGACTGTCAGAGAGGGTGCAGACATGGTACAGGAGTGGATGAGAGGGTGGGGACATGGTACAGGAGAGAGTGAGAGGGTGCAGACATGGTATGTGAGAAGGTGCAGATGTTGTGCGTGAGAGGGTGCAGACATGGTGGGTGAGAGGGTGCAGACATTGGGACTGTTGGCACCTATGGTTGGGGTGGTATATAGTGCCAGGTTAGGTGATATAGAGCCAGGTTAGGTGATTTAGAGCCAGGTTAGGGTGGTATATAGAGCCATGTTAGGGTGGTATATAGAGCCAGGTTAGGGTAGTATATAGTGCCAGGTTAGAGTGGTATATAGAGCCAGGTTAGGGTGGTATATAGTGCCAGGTTAGGGTAGTATATAGAGCCAGGTTAGGGTAGTATATAGTGCCAGGTTAGAGTAGTATATAGAGCCAGGTTAGGGTGGTATATAGTGCCAGGTTAGGGTGGTATATAGAGCCAGGTTAGGGTGGTATATAGTGCCAGGTTAGGGTGGTATATAGAGCCAGGTTAGGTTGGTATATAGTGCCAGGTTAAGGTGGTTTATAGAGCCAGGTTAGGGTGGTATATACAGCCAGGTTAGAACGTCCAGCAGGTCATCATCACCCCATGGCCACTCACCTGCAACATCCTGGACCTCTGCCGGGTTAGCCCCCCATATAAAAATTTTTGAAAAAATCTTATGCAGCTTGTTAGATCTTTGTTAGATCAGGTTCGATCAACCGTTGTTTGTGTTAGATCTCACACAGAAGAAGCAATATTAACAGTTATTTGTTGGGGGGGGCTAACCCATCATCAGCCCCCCTTATCAAAATATTGACCAAACAGTTAGCTATTTTGGAAGCTATTTGTTAGATCCGGTAAGATCAAGTGGTTTTAACGTTAGATCTCACATAATTAAAGACTTATTAAGTGATTAATGAGGGGGGCTGGCCCCTCCTTATCAAATTTTGTGGCCAAAAATCATTCAGGCTAATAGATATTCGTTAGATCCGGTAAGATCAAGTGGTTTTAACGTTAGATCTAACATCATATCAGAATATTCCACATAAAAATAGAGATATTAGGTGGTACATATGGACGGGTTAGCCCCCCCTTATCCAATTTTCTGGTCAAAAATCATTCAAGCTAATAGATATTCATTAGATCCGGTAAGATCAAGTGGTTTTAACGTTAGATCTCACATAATTTCAGAGATATTCCACATTAAAATAGAGATGTTAGGTGGTACATATGGATGGGTTAGCCCCCCCTTATCAAATTTTCTGGCCAAAAATCATTCAGGCTAATAGATATTCATTAGATCCGGTAAGATCAAGTGATTTTAACGTTAGAGCTCACATCATTTCAGAGATATTCCACATTAAAATAGATATTAGGTGGTACATATGGACGGGTTAGCCCCCCTATCAAATTTTCTGGCTAAAAATCATTCAGGTTAATAGATATTCATTAGATCCAGTAAGATCAAGTGGTTTTAACGTTAGATCTCACATAATTTCAGAGATATTCCACATCAAAATAGAGATGGTAGGTGGTACATAAGGACGGGTTGGTCCCCCTTATCAAATTTTCTGGCCAAAAATCATTCAGGCTAATAGATATTCGTTAGATCCGGTAAGATCAAGTGGTTTTAACGTTGGATCTCACATAATTTCAGAGATATTCCTCATCAACATAGAGATATTAGGTGGTACATAAGGACGGGTTAGCCCACTCTTATCAAATTTTCTGGCCAAAAATCATTCAGGCTAATAGATATTCATTAGATCCGGTAAGATCAAGTAGTTTTAACGTTAGATCTAACATAATTTCAGAGACATTGCACATAAAAATAGAGATATTAGGTGGTACAGAAATTACATCCATCTTCAACCGTCTCTGGATGGTCTCTGGAACCGTCTTTGGATGGTTCTTCAGCGGGTGCCTGTAGTCTCTCCTCACACCTCCGTTCACCTCCCTGCCTCATGATGATCTCTCCTCAGACCAACAAGCTTAAGTCTTTAGCTAGCCCCCCCTTCTTGCAAAGCAGGCTGGGCTTGGTAGTTCCATCCCCTGTAGAAATCAATGGAGCTGTATTGTGAGGAGACTTCAAGTCCCGTGGTCCTCTGCTGCTGCTTGATTGGCTCCCTCTTCCTGCCAATAGGGACACAGGAAGAGGAGAGGGAGGGGGAGAAATCCCCCACAGGGACTGACAGGCGTGCTCTCCAGGCGGGAGGTGCGGGACCACAGGTGATAGAGTAGCCCCCTCTATACAATACCCCCACCAAAGAACCTTTGGTCCGCCAAAGGAGGTAAAGAGTCTATGACCTGTTACATGCTTTTGATATACACACAAAAAAAACAAAAAAAAAAACAGGTTAGTGTGCACAGGAAACCATACAATTTACATCTGCAAAAAACCCTGGCAGAGGAACATCCCACCAATTAGCACAGGAGGGGAGGTTGTCCTGCCTACAGGCCACCTTAACTGGAATGGCCCAGTTAGATGTGCCAGGGGGTGAGTGTCAGAAACCAAGAAATCAGGCCGAGACAGAAGTACAGTAAATCACACTTGTTTAATAATAAAAGTAAAAAGAACAAACGTAGTCAAAACATAGCCAACGTTCAGTAACCGGAATGAATAGTCAGCCAAGCCAGAAGTCAGGGATCAATGTAGTGGAACAGCAAGCAGGATCTGGAGCCAGAAGGGATGTCAGCAAAGCAAGTCTTGAACAGGATTGCAGGAGATTGCTTCTGTGATGTTCACCAAGGCGAAGGCAGAGATCCTCTGGACTGGACGGCTTAAGTAGGCAGGACTGACGAGCAGGACCTGATGAAATTCGCTTGCTGAATGAAACGCGTCAACTAGACGCCCCTGTGCTCACCACGGACCTATCACCCTCTCTTCTCCCACTCCTCTTGCCCTGGGAACAATGGATTTAAAGATTCATTTAATATGAACACGGATGTGTGCACTGACTTCTATTAATGACTGCAGTTCAAACAGCAAGTATCCTCTACAGATAAGTTAATTTCCAACTGCTGTGAATGAACTTGCCCCTGATTCAGAGATCCTGATGGAGGAACTGAATGGAAGTATCTTCACACACCAGGAGATCTGTGCACTGCTGATGTGGATCAAGCTTCCGCCTTGAGCCCTTTCACACAGGCTTCAACTTCGGCGTTGTACGGCAGGTGTGTGTGTCTCTAGCTGTGTTCTGAGGAATGTCAGCAGTTTGAACACAGTGAAGCTACCGAACACCTCTACATGGATCAGTAAGTTCGTTCATGTTGACACAGCTGTTACTTTCAAAGGGATACATGTTTGTAGACAATTATCTGTTTATCCACTAGTGAGTGTATCAGCTAGCTAATGAGATGAATCCTCACCGGAGCATATATTAATAGACCCGGTTCAGAGAAACACTTCTATCCATTCATCCATAGCGCTCTCATTAATTAAGACTGCTCCAGCAACCCTCTGTGTGTTTTTTCATCTGTTCCCCTTTCAGTTACTGTATTAGGGCAGGCACCAACTTGGTGTACCCTCCCGGACTGCTGTTAATTACTGACAACATTTTATCTGATATACCAATAAGCCCTAAATAGTTACTTGTTACCCTTTTAGGATATTGTCAGTTTGCAACTAGTGGGTGAATGCTTGTATGACTGAGGGGTGCTGCTCGTGGTGATCACCTGGTGTATGATAACGTTATCACTATTTTAACTTCATGGTGGAGGTATTGTGGTATTTAACATATTTTTATTGTGGGTGGATTTTTTGTTTTTTCTAATAAAGCACACTATATAAACTTTTTGTATTTTTGGGTATTCCTCTCTGAAGAATCCTTGTCCAGGCCCCTTTGGGGTCCCTTCCCCATCTTTTCCCCCACGTCCCCTGGTCTTTTTTATAAGCTTTTGCATGATTCAGAGGAAATTGCCTTGGTAGCTCCATGCGATTAATTATATAATTTGAGCTACTGGCACAAGACCGGCTGTCCCTGAGTGGGTGTAGTGTTTTTACAACAATTATTTCTGTTTAGATATTGTTACACTCCCCATCTTATTGCCCTACTTTATAGACGCTGTCATGATTTTTCAAACCGTTTTTTTTCTATAGGACTGACAAGCAGGATATCATCAACAGCTGAGTAACTGCGGAGAGATAGGAGCTGGCAATTAGCTGACAGCTGAGCAGCCAGCTCAGAGAAGGAAGGGCTGAGCCCAGCCCTGACAGTAAGTTGGGATTATCCACCACCAAATCTGCAGTGGAAGGGTCAGTTACTTCAAAAGTCCTTTTTGAGAATGACCTCCTCAGAGCTTTCACCCAAAGTAAAGTAGTATAGTATAGTTAGTCTTTAGGGCAGGTGAATAACCCTTTGCTCTCGCTGTTCTTTAGGTTCTGGGGTTACAGGCACAATGGTCTCTTCTTCTTCCTGCATATCAGCTTCAGCTTCCTCAATGAAGGATGGAAAGTCTTAGGGGTCTGTTGTCAGCAGGGAAGATTGAGGGTCTTCCAACTCTTCAAAAGGTGGACTTTGAGGTACAAACTCAGGAGCCTCTGCCCTGAGAGTCACCTCAGTCACCTTGGGAGGAGAAGAAAAGGGGGGGGGTGGCAGGCCCTTTCATTTGAGACGGCCACACACAATCTTTCTCTTCATCCTTGCTGTTTTCATCTTCAGTAGGGGGTTCAGAGTCAGATCTAGTCATTGGCCGGGATCTTTGAGAGGCTGTGAGTGTGGACTGTAAATCTGGCTGTGGTGGTACATGAACTGCTTCTGACAGAGGCAACAGATGATTGCAATGCCAAGTCTTCAGCGTACCTGTGCTTCCCTCTGGCCGGATTTGATATACTGGGTGTCCTGGCAGATGCTTGCAAACGACATAGGGCTGTGACTTCCACTGGTCAGTCAACTTGTGCTTTCCAGGGACACCCAGGTTTCTCAGCAGTACCTTGTCATCTGGCTGTAGGTCCTGCACTCGTAACCTGCGGTCAAAGTTTATTTTGTTTCTCTGTCCTCGGGCATATGAGGCAGCTTGAGCCTTATAATAGGCAATTTTCAGACGTCTCTGCAGGTGATCCACATACCCTCTGTGGGAAGTTGCTGAGGTATGGGCGAGGGGTGTGCCGAAGGCCAAGTCTACTGGCAGCCGGTACTACGGTCCGAACCTCAAACTATAGGAAGAATAACCTGTGGCATCATTGGCGGTGCTGTTATAAGCATGCACAATAGCCACTATATGCTTGCTCCAGTGCAGCTTTTGTTCTGAACTTAGAGTTCCGAGCATATCCATGAGGGTTCGGTTGAATCTCTCTGGTTGAGGATCTCCTTGAGGATGATACGGGGTGGTTTTAGACTTCCTGATGCCCAACAGGTCTAAAAGTCTCTTGATGAGTCTACTCTCGAAATCTCTCCCTTGATCAGAGCGGATGCATTGTGACAGACCATAGTGCACAAAGAATTTCTCAGCGAAGATCTTGGCCACCGTGGATGCTTGTTGGTCCCTCGTGGAAAACGCCTAGGCATACCGAGGGGAATGGTCAGTCACTAGCAGGATATTTCCCTGCCCGCTCAGATCAGGCTCCAAGCACAGAATGCCAATGTACACCAGCTCCATGGGTCCCTGACTCTGAAGATGGCCCAATGGGGCAGCTCGGTAAGGCCTCTCTCCGCTCTCTCCGGCCTCTTCTCCCGGTGTCCGGTTCTTCTCCCGCTCTCCGGCCTCTTCTCCCGGTGTCCGGTTCTTCTCTCTGTGAGCGGCGCGTGATGATTTATATAGGCATGGGGCGTGGTCACCGGGCGATGTCACCTGGTGACCACACCCCCTTATGACATCACAGTCCCGCTGCATGATGGGACTGTGACATCATAAGGGGGCAGGATCACCAGGTGACATCACCCGGTGACCACGCCCCATGCCTATAAAAGTCATCGTGCACCGCTCAAACAGCATTACAGCGGGAGAGAGCGTCGTGTCAACATCGGAAGAAGAGAAAAAGGTACAAGACGGCGGAGAAGACCGGGCCGCCGCTAGCAAAAGAGCGGCAAAAGAGCAGAAGATAGGGGAGGAGCCCGGCAGAAAATCCGGAGAGCGGGAAAAGAGGCCGGAGAGCGGGAGAAAAACCAGACACTGGGAGAAGAGGCCGGAGAAAGCGGAGAAGTCGGAAGAAGACCCCGAAGTTGGAAGAAGACCCCCGGAGTCAGAAGAAGACCCCTGCAGCTGACTAATAAATTACTTTAAAAACCTGTCTAGTGTGTATTTTTATTGACACTTTTTCCCCCAGGTGAATGGGTAGGGGTACGATGTACCCCATACTCATTCACATAGGGTGGGGGGCTGGGATCTGGGGGCCCCCTTATGAAAGGGGGCCCCCAGATTCCGATAAGCCCTCCGCCCGAAGACCCCGACAACCAATGGCCAGGGTTGTCAGGAAGAGGCCCTTGTCCTCATCAACATGGGGACAAGGTGCTTTGGGGTGGGGGGCCCCAGGGCGCCCCTCTGCCCCAAAGCGCCCACCCCCCATGTTGAGGGCATGCGGCCTGGTACGGTTCAGGAGAAGGGGCGCTCCCTCGTCCCCATCCCCTTTCCTGATCGGCCGGGCTGCGTGCTCAGATAAGGGTCTGGTATGGTTTCTGGGGGGGACCCCCACGCCATTTTTTCAGCGTAGGGGGTTCCCCTTAAAATCCATACCAGACCTAAGGGCCTGGTATGCCCCTGGGGGGGGACCCATGCCAGTTTTTTATTCAAAATTTGGCGCGGCGTTCCCCTTAATGATTCATACCAGACAGTTGTCAGCACTGCCTGTCACTCATCGTGAAAGGAAAAAAAGGTTTTCCTTTCCCGATGAGTGAGCCAGCTCGGCGCTGGCTTCTGCGATGGGGCTCGCAGGTGTCAAATCTCACCGATAACAGCGCTGAGATTAAAATAATATCGCGGTCACCTACTGTAGGTGAGAGGATTGTTGGCAGTCTTGATCACGAACTCCGCTCCATACAGGTAATCCCTCAGCTTATCCACCACTGCCCACTTCAAGGCCAGGAACTCAAGTTTGTGCATGGGGTATTTCTCGGCGGGGGCCAACTCACGTAGTCAACAGGCCGTAGATGGCCGTCATGCTCTTGATATAGCACTCCACCCAACCCATCTTGACTGGCATCAAAGTGTAACTCGTATGGCTTGGTTGGATCTGCATAGACCACGACTGGAGCGGTTGTTAGGCTTCACTTCAGTTGTCTAAAACCTCTTCACACTTTGGAGTCCATTCTTCCTCAATTGACTCTCTGGGTTTTCTGGGCCCTCCAGCTGGTCTGACAGGCTTCACCAGATCAGGGTCAGTGTCTTAGCGAATCCCTTGACAAATATCCTGTAAAAAGAGCAGAATCCGAGAAATGACCTAAGCTCAGTCACGTTGGTAGGCCTTGGCTAGGAGGTGACAGCTTCCAGCTTCTGGAGGTCGGTGGTCATTTCGTCAGCAGACACAATGTGGCCAAGGTAGTTAACTGAGGGTTGATAAAACTGGCACTTTTCCAGAGACAGCTTCAACCCCCTTATCATGGAGTCTCTTCTGGACCTTCTACAGAGGCTCTTCGTGCACTTCCAGGGTCTTGCCGAAAACGATGATGTAGTCTAAGTACACCAACACCTCGATTAGTTTCATGTCACCCACGGTCTTCTCCATTAGCCTTTGGAAGGTGGCTGGGGGACCAGACAGGCCTTGATGCATATGGTCAAATCCAAAGATCCCCTCTGGGGTAATGAAAATGGTCTTCTCCTGATCCTCAGGGTGCATGGGGATTTAGCAATACCCACTCTTCATATCCAGCATGCTGAACCACTTCAATCCTGACAGGCTCTGCAAGGCATCTTCTATCCTTAGGGTGGTATAGTGGTTGGGAATGGTCCTTCGGTTCAGCATCTGGTAGTCAATACCCAGTCAGTGACCCATTCTTCTTCCGTACTACCACTATTGGGGAAGCGCAGAGACTCTGGGACTCTCGGATGCCACCTGCCCTTTTCAACTCTGCCAGTTGTTCATGCAGATACTACAAGTGCCCTAAAGGAATCCATCAAACTCTTTCCCTGAGTGGCTTATGCACTCGAAGAGATGAATCCGGTATTGGGCACTTTCTGCACACCCCACATCAAATTTACTCTTGGAGAATGCAGCCTGCCATCTCAGGAGCTGAGTCTTGGCCCTTTCTTTCCATTCAGGCAAAAGGGGAGTATTCTTCAGATAGAACTCCTCCACAGAGATCCCATCCTTTGCTCCCCCCCACCAAATCAGACTGGGGTGGCCAGATTCACTTGTCCCAGCAACATCTGAGCCGTCATCTTCACTGGCAAGGCTGTTATGTTGCGGACACTAACCAAGATCTTCCTGTGACTTCTTTGCAACCCTTTGGTTGAAACCACCTCGGGAATTATCTCCACTCCCATGTCTTCTCTCTGTCCGTCCAATTCAAGAACAATGAAAGGACTTGGTTGCTTCCAATTTAGCTTGACAGATGCTCGTAAATAGGCCACTTTACCAGGCTGTAACACCTCTCACACTGGTCCAAGCGCCAGATCTTTCCCACTCCTTCAGCTGGAGCCTACTGTTTTTGTACCAGGTGCTAGTAGGCTTGTCTCAGCATGGGGTGCACACTTGTAGTTGAAGTACGCGGCTCCAGAACAAGAGGTGTCAGCAGTTCTGAGTCACAATGCCCCATATCTGCAGCTCTTCCAACTTCTGCAAAGGCAGGTGCTTGAGGTACCTGTCATAGAAGTCTCTGTAGAGAAGGGTCACTTAAGCTCCAGTATTCAGAAGGGCCTTGGTGTAGACTCCCTTTACTTGGCTGGGAACAACAGGAGAAGGTCCCACCAGCTTGTCAGGGAGCATAGAGGAAGTGGTGGCCCTGGCCTGTTCGGTGGTTTGAATCCGCGCTCTTGTCTGCGGAGATTCTGATCGGGCTTAAGTCTGCGCTAAGTTCTCGGAGTCTGGTTTGCATTGACTCTCCGACACCAGGCAGCATTTGTCAAAGGAAACGGGACACTGGGTTGCTTGGAGGCAACAAAGGGGGGCCCTCTGCAAGGGTTTGGACTTTTGTTGCTGTCTCTTCCTGTCATTGGTTTTGAGCCAGCTACCGTAGATTGGTACCTGGTTGGCTCCTTCACCAGAGCCCTCTGAAGTTTCCCTCTGGCTTCTGGTACTGTGCTTCAGGCTTCAATGGGCTTGGGCACACCTGTCGATTAATGTCCCACATAATTTCAACATACCTCGGTATGCTCAATGGCACTCCTCACTGGTACACGTGAAAATGCTCATTATCGGCTCAGATATAGACACTAGTATGGATATCTGTGCATCGCTACCAAATATCCATAATATCCCTGTAATTATGGATAATCAAACATTAAAATCACTTGATCTCACTGGATCCAATGAATATCAATTAGCCGGGGTGATTTTTTGGCCAGAAAATTTGATAAGAAGGGGTCAGCCCTCCTCGTTAATCACTTAATCACAATAAGTCTCTAATGTTGTGAGATCTAATCTCATCCTTATGTACCACCACCTAATATCTCTAACATTAAAACCACTTGATCTTACCGGATCTAAGGAATATCTATTAGCCTGAATGATTTTTGGCAAGAAAATTGCATGTGGGGGGGCTAACCCATCCATATGTATCACCTAATATCTCTATTTTGATGTGTAATATCTCTGAAATGATGTGAGATCCAACGTTAAAACCACTTGATCTTACCGGATCTAACGAATATCTATTAACCTGAATGATTTTTGGCCAGAAAATTTGATAAGGGGGGCTAAGCCGTCCATATGTACTACCTAATATCTCTATTTTGATGTGGAATATCTCTGAAATGATGTGAGATCTAACATTAAAACCACTTGATCTTACCGGATCTAATGAATATCTATTAGCCTGAATGAATTTTGGCCAGAAAATTGCACATGGTGGGGCTAACCCGTCCATACTGTCAGGTCCATAAATATTGGGACATCCACACAATTCTAATCTTTTTGGCTCTATACACCACCACTAGGGATGAGCTTTGTGTTCCAGTCGAACCCATGTTCGACTGGAACATCGCATGTTTGCCCGTTCGTCAAATTACAAACGATATGGGCTGTTCGCGACAAATCTGAGTGGTGCGTCACGGCCAGTAATTCACTGCGGCATCACAGTGCATTGCTGGCTGAGGATTGGCCAAGCATGCACTATGACCCGCATGCTTGGCCAATCACGGCGCTGTCTGTACAGAGAGCCGTAATTGGCCAAAGCCAGGGTGGCTTTGGCCAATTATGGCTCAGGGGGTTTAGTACACGCCCCACACTATATAAGGCCTCCTGCATGGCGGCCCTGTGTAGTGTGTTCCGGCGTTGAGAGAGAGATAGATAGACAGAGACAGTGTCATTTGATTTAAGTTAGATAGAGTAGGCAGACGAGTCAGTTAGCTGCACAGTGAATACACTGTATTCAGTTTAGCTAGATCCATTCCTGTTATTCTCATCCTACTGACAGGCAGGCAGGTGTTTTTACAGTATTTACAGCTACCTGAAGAAAATTGCTGGTGTTCTTCTGATTCAATTAGTCCTATTAGCTACAGTATTTACAGTTAGTGTAGTGCGTTCTATGCACAGTGTGCACCTAAAGCTACCTGAAGAAAATTGGTTTTGTTCTTCTGATCCTATTAGTACAGTACCACAGGCATCTGCAGTATTTACAAGTCAGTGTAGTGCATCCTCTGCACAGTGTGCACCTAAAGCTACCTGAAGAAAATTGGTGGTGTTCTTCTGATCCTATTAGTACAGTACCGCAGGCAGCTGCACTATTTAAAATTAGTGTAGTGTGTCCTCTGCACAGTGTGCACCTAAATCTACCTGAAGAAAATTGGTGGTGTTATTCTGATCCTATTAGTATCGCAGGCAGCTGTAGTATTTACAAGTTAGTGTAGTGCGTCCTCTGCACAGTGTGCACCTAAAGCTACCTGAAGAAAATTGGTGGTGTTCTTCTGATCCTATTAGTACAGTACCACTGGCAGCTGCAGTATTTACAAATTAGTGTAGTGCGTCCTTTGCACAGTGTGCACCTAAAGCATCCTGAAGAAAATTGGTGGTGTTCTGATCCTATTAGTACCGCAAGCAGCTGTAGTATTTACAAGTTGTTGTAGAGCGTCCTCTGCAAAGTGTGCACCTAAAGCTACCTGAAGAAAATTGGTGGTGTTCTTCTGATCCTATTAGTGCAGTACCGCAGGCAGCTGCAGTATTTACAAGTTAGTGTAGTGTGTCCTCTGCATAGTGTGCACCTAAAGCTACCTGAAGAAAATTGGTGGTGTTCTTCTTAACCTATTAGTATCGCAGGCAGCTGTAGTTTTTACAAGTTAGTGTAGTGCGTCCTCTGCACAGTGTGCACCTAAAGCTACCTGAAGAAAATTGGTGGTGTTCTTCTGATCCTATTAGTACAGTACCGCAAGCAGCTGCAGTATTTACAAATTAGTGTAGTGCGTCCTCTACACAGTGTGCACCTAAAGCTACCTGAAGAAAATTGGTGGTGTTCTTCTGATCCTATTAGTATCGCAGGCAACTGTAGTATTTACAAGTTAGTGTAGTGCATCCTCTGCACAGTGTGCACCTAAATCTACTGGAAGAAAATTGGTGGTGTTCTGATCCTATTAGTATCGCAGGCAGCTGTAGTATTTACAAGTTAGTGTAGTGCATCCTCTGCACAGTGTGCACATAAAGCTACCTGAAGACAATTACTGTTGTTCTGCTCCTATTAATACCACAGACAGGCAACCATAGTATCTACAGTTAGTGTACTGTGTCCTCTGCACAGTGCGCACCTAAAGCTACCGGAATAAAATTGGTGGTGTTCTTCTGATTCTATTAATACCACAGGCAGGCAGCTACAGTATTTACAATTAGTGTACTGCATCCTCTGCACAGTGTGCACCTAAAGCTACCTGAAGACAATTGCTGTTGTTCTGCTCCTATTAGTACCACAGACAGGCAGCTACAGTATTTACAGTTAGTGTACTGTGTCCTCTGCACAGTGTGCACCTAAAGCAACCTGAACAAAATTAGTGGTGTTCTTCTGATCCTATTAATACCACAGGCAGGCAGCTACAGTATTTACAGTTAGTGTACTCTGTCCTCTGCACAGTGTGCACCAAAAGCTACCTGGAGACAATTGCTGTTGTTCTGCTCCTATGAATACCACAGGCAGGCAGCTACAGTATTTACAGTTTGTGTACTGTGTCTTATGCACAGTGTGCACCTAAAGCTACCTGAATAAAATAGGTGGTGTTCTGATCCTATATTAATACCACAGGCAGGCGGCTACAGTATTTATAGTTTTTGTACTGTGTCCTCTGCACAGTGTGCACCTAAAGATACCTGAAGACAATTGCTGTTGTTCTGCTGCTATTAATACCACAGACAGGGAGCTACAGTATTTACAGTTAGTGTACTGTGTCCTCTGCACAGTGTGCACCTAAAGCTACCTGAACAAAATTAGTGGTGTTCTTCTGATCCTATTAATACCACAGGCAGGCAGCTACAGTATTTACAGTTAGTGTACTGTGTCCTCTGCACAGTGTGCACCAAAAGCTACCTGGAGACAATTGCTGTTGTTCTGCTCCTATTAATACCACAGACAGGCAGCTACAGTATTTACAGTTAGTGTACTGTGTCCTCTGCACAGTGTGCACCTAAAGCTACCTGAATAAAATTGGTGGTGTTCTTTTGATCCTATTAATACCACAGGCAGGCAGCTACAGTATTTACAGTTAGTGTACTGCATCCTCCGCACAGTGTGCACCTAAAGCTACCTGAAGACAATTGCTGGTGCTCTCATACTAATAATACTACAGGCAGGCAGTTGATTCTGCTAGCTGCAGTATCAGTATATATACATCCCAGCTTTGTGCAGCTACATCTCACTGCAAGCCATTAGTATGTCTGGAAGGCCAACAAGGAGAGCCAGACAGTCACAAGCCAATAAAAGAGGGCAAGCAGGCTCTGTGTCTAGAGGCAACATTGCTGGTCGTGGAGACGGTGCATCCTCATCAACACGTGGCCATGGGACACGCTTGTCCTTTTTTTCGGTAGCTGGCCGCGTTGAGCCGCAACATGTGGAAGACTTGGTAGAGTGGATGATCAAGCCCTCCTCATCCTCTCTCACCCAGGCTCAGGGTACTGTGTCTGACAAAGCAGCTGCCAATGCAGCCTCTTCCTACGGCTCAATGACATCAGTCACGCCTTCCCTAGCCCCACCATGTCCTCCTGAGGAGTCCCCCAAACTGTTTGACCACAGTGTTGGGTACATGCTCCAGGAGGATGCCCAGCGCTTTGAAGGCTCTGATGATGGTACCCAGCTAGAGGAAGGCAGTAACGTGAGCCCAGAGAGAGGGGGTGCCCAAGAAGGACAGCAATCTGGCAGTCATGTTCCCCCAGCTGCAGCATACTGCCAGCTTTGCTCCAGTGATGAGGAGGGAGGGGATGATTAGGTCACTGACTCCACGTGGGTGCCTGATAGGAGAGAGGAGGAGGAGGCACATCACCAACGAGACAGGATGCCCTCCAGGGGCCAGCTTAAGGGCAGCACACCGACTGCATCACACCGCAGAGCTCTGCATGTGTAGGGCGCTGCTGTCTCTGCGCGTTATTCCAAAAGTTCTTTTGTGTGGGCTTTTTTTGAGATGAGTGCATCAGATCCCACCGCTGCTTTTTGCAACATATGTCTCAAGCGTATCTCGCGTGGCCAAAACATCACCACATGCTTGACCAGGCATATGTCGACCTGCCATGCAGTTCGTTGGCAAGCGTTCCTAAAAGACCCACACCAAAGAACAAAGAGGAGCTCTCCTTGCTCCTCATCAGCTGGGATCTCCAACCCCACTATACCTTCAGTCCTCTCTGAGACCTGCACTGAGAGAAATGAAGGTGTAGAATTAGGTGTGTCACAGCCAAGTTCTTGGGGGCAATCTACTATCCGTACACCGACGTCAGATTGTACCAGGCAAATTTCCCTGTCCCAGCTGCTGCACCGCCAAAAGAGGTTCACTCCCAGCCATCCACATGCCCAGCGGTTGAATGCTATCTTGGCTAAATTGCTAGCACTTCAACTGCTGCCTTTTCAGTTGGTAGACTCTGCCCCCTTCCCCCTTGAGTTTGTGGAATGTGCGGTTCATCAGTGGAAGGTTCCCAAACACCACTTTTTCTCAGGGAAGGCGATTCTGGCTCTCTACCAGCATGTGGAAGGCAATGTCTTCTGGTACAGTGGTTGGGAATGGTCCTTCGGTTTAGCATCTGGTAGTCATGACCCAGCCTCAGTGACCCATTCTTCTTCCGTACTACCACTATTGCGGAAGCGCATAGACTCTGGGACTCTCGGATGACACCTGCCCTCTTCAACTCTGCCAGTTGTTCACGCAGATCCTTCAAGTGCCCTAAAGGAATCCATCAAACTCTTTCCCTGAGTGGCTTATGCACTCGAAGAGATGAATCCGGTATTGGGCACTTTCTGCACACCCCACATCAAATTTACTCTTGGAGATTGCAGCCTGCCATCTCAGGAGCTGAGTCTTGGCTCTTTCTTTCCATTCAGGCAAAAGGGGAGTATTCTTCAGATAGAACTCCTCCACAGAGATCCCATCCTTTGCTCCCCCCACCAAATCAGACTGAGGTGGCCAGATTCACTTGTCCCAGCAACATCTGAGCCGTCATCTTCACTGGCAAGGCTGTTATGTTGCGGACACTAACCAAGATCTTCCTGTGACTTCTTTGCAACCCTTTGGTTGAAACCACCTCGGGAATTATCTCCACTCCCATGTCTTCTCTCTGTCCGTCCAATTCAAGAACAATGAATAGACTTGGTTGCTTCCAATTTAGCTTAACAGATGCTCGTAAATAGGCCACTTTAGCAGGCTGTAACACCTCTCACACTGGTCCAAGCGCCAGATCTTTCCCACTCCTTCAGCTGGAGCCTACTGTTTTTGTACCAGGTGCTGGTAGGCTTGTCTCAGCATGGGGTGCACACTTGTAGTTGAAGTGCGTGGCTCCAGAACAAGAGGTGTCAGCAGTTTTGAGTCACAATGCCCCATATCTGCAGCTCTTCCAACTTCTGTAAAGGCAGGTGCTTGAGGTGCCTGTCAAAGAAGTCTCTGTAGAGAAGGGTCACTTAAGCTCCAGTATTCAGAAGGGCCTTGGTGTAGACTCCCTTTACTTGGATTGGAACAACAGGAGAAGGTCCCACCAGCTTGTCAGGGAGCATAGAGGAAGTGGTGGCCCTGGCCTGTTCGGTGGTTTGAATCCGCGCTCCTGTCTGCGGAGATTCTGATTGGGCTTAAGTCTGCGCTAAATTCTGGGAGTCTGGTTTGCATTGACTCTCCAACACCAGGCAGCATGTGTCAAAGGAAACGGGACACTGGTTTGCTTTGAGGCAACAAAGGGGGGCCCTCTGCAAGGGTTTGGACTTTCGTTGCTGTCTCTTCCTGTCATTGGTTTTGAGCCAGCTACCGTAGATTGGCACCTGGTTGGCTCCTTCACCAGAGCCCTCTGAAGTTTCCCTCTGGCTTCTGGTACTGTGCTTCAGGCTTCAATGGGCTTGGGCACACCTGTCGATTAATGTCCCACATAATTTCAGCATACCTCGGTATGCTCAATGGCACTCCTCACTGGTACACGTGAAAATGCTCATTATCGGCTCAGATATAGACACTAGTATGGATATCCGTGCATCGCTACCAAATATCCATAATATCCCTGTAATTATGGATAATCAAACATTAAAATCACTTGATCTTACTGGATCCAATGAATATCAATTAGCCGGGGTGATTTTTTGGCCAGAAAATTTGATAAGAAGGGGTCAGCCCTCCTCGTTAATCACTTAATCACAATAAGTCTCTAATTATGTGAGATCTAATCTCATCTTTATGTACCACCACCTAATATCTCTAACATTAAAACCACTTGATCTTACCGGATCTAAGGAATATCTATTAGCCTAGATGATTTTTGGCCAGAAAATTGCATATGTGGGGGCCATCCCGTCCTTATGTACCACCTAATATTTCTATTTTCATGTGGAATATCTCTGAAATGATGTGAGATCTAACGTTAAAACCACTTGATCTTACCGGATCTAATGAATATCTATTAGCCTGAATGATTTTTGGCCAGAAAATTGCATGTGGGGGAGCTAACCCGTCCATATGTACCACCTAATATCTCTATTTTGATGTGTAATATCTCTGAAATGATGTGAGATCCAACGTTAAAACCACTTGATCTTACCAGATCTAACGAATATCTATTAACCTGAATGATTTTTGGACAGAAAATTTGATGGGGGGGGGGCTAACCCGTCCTTCTGTACCACCTAACATCTCCATTTTGATGTGGAATATCTCTAAAATGATGTGAGATCTAACATTAAAACCACTTGATCTTACCGGATCTAACGAATATCTATTAGCCTGAATGATTTTTGACCAGAAAATTGGATATGGGGGGCTAAGCCGTCCATATGTACCACCTAATATCTCTATTTTGATGTGGAATATCTCTGAAATGATGTGAGATCTAACGTTAAAACCACTTGATCTTACCGGATCTAATGAATATCTATTATCCTGAATGAATTTTGGCCAGAAAATTGCACATGGGGGGGCTAACCGTCCATACAGTCAGGTCCATAAATATTGGGACGTCCACACAATTCTAATCTTTTTGGCTCTATACACCACCACTAGGGATGAGCTTTATGTTCCAGTCGAACCCATGTTCGACTGGAACATCGCATGTTCGCCCCTTCGTCAAATTACAAACGATATGGGCTGTTCGCGACAAATTTGAGTGGTGCGTCACGGCCCGTAATTCACTGCGGCATCACAGTGCATTGCTGGCTGAGGATTGGCCAAGCATGCACTATGACCCGCATGCTTGGCCAATCACAGCGCTGTCTGTACAGAGAGCCGTAATTGGACAAAGCCAAGGTGGCTTTGGCCAATTATGGCTCAGGGGGTTTAGTACACGCCCCACACTATATAAGGCCGCCTGCATGGCGGCCCTGTGTAGTGTGTTCCAGCGTTGAGAGAGAGATAGATAGACAGAGACAGTGTCATTTGATTTAAGTTAGATAGAGTAGGCAGGCGAGTCAGTTAGCTGCACAGTGTATATATACATACACTGTATTCAGTTTAGCTAGATCCATTCCTGTTATTCTCATCCTACTGAAAGGCAGGCAGGTGTTTTTACAGTATTTACAGCTACCTGAAGAAAATTGCTGGTGTTCTTCTGATTCAATTAGTCCTATTAGCTACAGTATTTACAGTTAGTGTAGTGCGTCCTCTGCACAGTGTGCACCTAAAGCTACCTGAAGAAAATTGGTGGTGTTCTTCTGATCCTATTAGTATCGCAGGCAGCTGTAGTATTTACAAGTTAGTGTAGTGCATCCTCTGCACATTGTGCACCAAAAGCTACCTGAAGAAAATTGGTGGTGTTCTTCTGATCCTATTAGTACAGTACCGCAGGCAGCTGCAGTATTTACAAGTCAGTGTAGTGCGTCCTCTGCACAGTGTGCACCTAAAGCTACCTGAAGAAAATTGGTGGTGTTCTTCTGATCCTATTAGTACAGTACTGCAGGCAGCTGCAGTATTACAAATTAGTGTAGTGCAGCCTCTGCACAGTGTGCACCTTAATCTACCTGAAGAAAATTGGTGGTGTTCTTCTGATCCTATTAGTATCGCAGGCAGCTGTAGTATTTACAAGTTAGTGTAGTGCGTCCTCTGCACAGTGTGCACCTAAAACTACCTGAAGAAAATTAGTGGTGTTCTTCTTATCCTATTAGTACAGTACCACTGGCAGCTGCAGTATTTACAAATTAGTGTAGTGCGTCCTCTGCACAGTGTGCACCTAAAGCTTTCTGAAGAAAATTGGTGGTGTTCTGATCCTATTAGTACCGCAGGCAGCTGAGTATTTACAAGTTAGTGTAGAGCGTCCTCTGCAAAGTGTGCACCTAAAGCTACCTGAAGAAAATTGGTGGTGTTCTTCTGATCCTATTAGTACAGTACCGCAGTCAGCTGCAGTATTTACAAGTTAGTGTAGTGTGCCCTCTGCACAGTGTGCACCTAAAGCTACCTGAAGAAAATTGGTGGTGTTCTTCTTAACCTATTAGTATCGCAGGCAGCTGTAGTATTTACAAGTTAGTGTAGTGCGTCCTCTGCACAGTGTGCACCTAAAGCTACCTGAAGAAAATTGGTGGTGTTCTTCTGATCCTATTAGTATCGCAGGCAGCTGTAGTATTTACAAGTTAGTGTAGTGCGTCCTCTGCACAGTGTGCACCTAAAGCTACCTGAAGACAATTACTGTTGTTCTGCTCCTATTCATACCACAGACAGGCAACCACAGTATTTACAGTTAGTGTACTGTGTCCTCTACACAGTGTGCACCTAAAGCTACCTGAATAAAATTGGTGGTGTTCTTCTGATCCTATTAATACCACAGGCAGGCAGCTACAGTATTTACAATTAGTGTACTGCGTCCTCTGCACAGTGTGCACCTAAAGCTGCCTGAAGACAATTGCTGTTGTTCTGCTCCTATTAATACCACAGACAGGCAGCTACAGTATTTACAGTTAGTGTACTGTGTCCTCTGCACAGTGTGCACCTAAAGCTACCTGAACAAAATTAGTGGTGTTCTTCTGATCCTATTAATACCACAGGCAGGCATCTACAGTATTTACAGTTAGTGTACTCTGTCCTCTGCACAGTGTGCACCAAAAGCTACCTGGAGACAATTGCTGTTGTTCTGCTCCTATGAATACCACAGGCAGGCAGCTACAGTATTTACAGTTAGTGTACTGTGTCTTCTGCACAGTGTGCACCTAAAGTTACCTGAATAAAATAGGTGGTGTTCTGATCCTATATTAATACCACAGGCAGGCAGCTACAGTATTTATAGTTTTTGTACTGTGTCCTCTGCACAGTGTGCACCTAAAGATACCTGAAGACAATTGCTGTTGTTCTACTCCTATTAATACCACAGACAGGCAGCTACAGTATTTACGGTTAGTGTACTGTGTCCTCTGCACAGTGTGCACCTAAAGCTACCTGAATAAAATTGGTGGTGTTCTTCTTATCCTATTAATACCACAGGCAGGCAGCTACAGTATTTACAATTAGTGTACTGTGTCCTCTGTACAGTGTGCACCTAAAGCTACCTGAAGACATTTGCTGTTGTTCTGCTCCTATTAATACCACAGACAGGCAGCTACAGTATTTACAGTTAGTGTACTATGTCCTCTGCACAGTGTGCACCTAAAGCTACCTGAACAAAATTAGTGGTGTTCTTCTGATCCTATTAATACCACAGGCAGGCAGCTACAGTATTTACAGTCAGTGTACTCTGTCCTCTGCACAGTGTGCACTAAAAGCTACCTGGAGACAATTGCTGTTGTTCTGCTCCTATTAATACCACAGACAGGCAGCTATAGTATTTACAGTTAGTGTACTGTGTCCTCTGCACAGTGTGCACCTAAAGCTACCTGAATAAAATTGGTGGTGTTCTTCTGATCCTATTAATACCACAGGCAGGCAGCTACAGTATTTACAGTTAGTGTACTGCATCCTCCGCACAGTGTGCACCTAAAGCTACCTGAAGACAATTGCTGGTGCTCTCATACTAATAATACTACAGGCAGGCAGTTGATTCTGCTAGCTGCAGTATCAGTATATATATACATCCTAGCTTTGTGCAGCTACATCTCACTGCAAGCCATTAGTATGTCTGGAAGGCCAACAAGGAGAGCCAGATAGTCACAAGCCAATAAAAGAGGGCAAGCAGGCTCTGTGTCTAGAGGCAACATTGCTGGTCGTGGAGACGGTGCATCCTCATCAGCACGTGGCCGTGGCACACGCTTGTCCTTTTTTCGGCAGCTGGCCGTGTTGAGCCGCAACATGTGGAAGACTTGGTAGAGTGGATGTTCAAGCCGTCCTCATCCTCCTCATCTTCTCTCACCCAGGCTCAGGGTACTGTGTCTGGCAAAGCAGCTGCCAACGCAGCCCCTTCCTACTTCTCAATGGCATCAGTCACTCCTTCCCTAGCCCCACCATGTCCTTCTGAGGAGTCCCCCGAACTGTTTGACCACAGTGTTGGGTACATGCTCCAGGAGGATGCCCAGCGCTTTGAAGGCTCTGATGATGGTACCCAGCTAGAGGAAGGCAGTAACGTGAGCCCAGAGAGAGGGGGTGCCCAAGAAAGACAGCAATCTGGCAGTCATGTTCCCCTAGCTGCAGCATACTGCCAGCTTTGCTCCAGTGATGAGGAGGGAGGGGATGATTAGGTCACTGACTCCACGTGGGTGCCTGATAGGACAGAGGAGGAGGAGGCACATCACCAACGAGGCAGGATGCCCTCCAGGGGCCAGCTTAAGGGCAGCACACCGACTGCATCACACCGCAGAGCTCTGCATGTGTAGGGCGCTGCTGTCTCTGCGCGTTATTCCAAAAGTTCTTTTGTGTGGGCTTTTTTTGAGATGAGTGCATCAGATCCCACCGCTGCTTTTTGCAACATATGTCTCAAGCGTATCTCGTGTGGCCAAAACATCACCACATGCTTGACCAGGCTTATGTCGGCCTGCCATGCAGTTCGTTGGCAAGCGTACCTAAAAGACCCACACCAAAGAACAAAGAGGAGCTCTCCTTGCTCCTCATCAGCTGGGATCTCCAACCCCACTATACCTTCAGTCCTCTCTGAGACCTGCACTGAGAGGAATGAAGGTGTAGAATTAGGTGTGTCACAGCCAAGTACTTGGGGGCAATCTACTATCCGTACACCGACGTCAGATTGTACCAGGCAAATTTCCCTGCCCCAGCTGCTGCACTACCAAAAGAGGTTCACTCCCAGCCATCCACATGCCCAGCCATTGAATGCTAGCTTGGCTAAATTGCTAGCACTTCAACTGCTGCCTTTTCAGTTGGTAGACTCTGCCCCCTTCCGTGAGTTTGTGGAATGTGCGGTTCATCAGTGGAAGGTTCCCAAACGCCACTTTTTCTCAGGGAAGGCGATTCTGGCTCTCTACCGGCATGTGGAAGGCAATGTCTTCTGGTATAGTGGTTGGGAATGGTCCTTCAGTTTGGCATCTGGTAGTCATGACCCAGCCTCAGTGACCCATTCTTCTTCCGTACTACCACTATTGCGGAAGCGCATAGACTCTGGGACTCTCGGATGACACCTGCCCTCTTCAACTCTGCCAGTTGTTCACGCAGATACTCCAAGTGCCCTAAAGGAATCCATCAAACTCTTTCCCTGAGTGGCTTATGCACTCGAAGAGATGAATCCGGTATTGGGCACTTTTTGCACACTCCACATCAAATTTACTCTTGGAGAATGCAGCCTGCCATCTCAGGAGCTGAGTCTTGGCCCTTTCTTTCCATTCAGGCAAAAGGGGAGTATTCTTCAGATAGAACTCCTCCACAGAGATCCCATCCTTTGCTCCCCCCACCAAATCAGACTGGGGTGGCCAGATTCACTTGTCCCAGCAACATCTGAGCCGTCATCTTCACTGGCAAGGCTGTTATGTTGCAGACACTAACCAAGATCTTCCTGTGACTTCTTTGCAACCCTTTGGTTGAAACCACCTCGGGAATTATCTCCACTCCCATGTCTTCTCTCTGTCCGTCCAATTCAAGAACAATGAAAGGACTTGGTTGCTTCCAATTTAGCTTGACAGATCCTTGTAAATAGGCCACTTTACCAGGCTGTAACACCTCTCACACTGGTCCAAGTGCCAGATCTTTCCCACTCCTTCAGCTGGAGCCTACTGTTTTTGTACCAGGTTCTGGTAGGCTTGTCTCAGCATGGGGTGCACACTTGTAGTTGAAGTGTGTGGCTCCAGAACAAGAGGTGTCAGCAGTTTTGAGTCACAATGCCCCATATCTGCAGCTCTTCCAACTTCTGCAAAGGCAGGTGCTTGAGGTGCCTGTCAAAGAAGTCTCTGTAGAGAAGGGTCACTTAAGCTCCAGTATTCAGAAGGGCCTTGGTGTAGACTCCCTTTACTTGGATGGGAACAACAAGAGAAGGTCCCACCAGCTTGTCAGGGAGCATAGAGGAAGTGGTGGCCCTGGCCTGTTCGGTGGTTTGAATCCATGCTCCTGTCTGCGGAGATTCTGATCGGGCTTAAGTCTGCGCTAAGTTCTCGGAGTCTGGTTTGCATTGACTCTCCGACACCAGGCAGCATGTATCAAAGGAAACGGGACACTGGGTTGCTTGGAGGCAACAAAGGGGGACCCTCTGCAAGGGTTTGGACTTTCGTTGCTGTCTCTTCCTGTCATTGGTTTTGAGCCAGCTACCGTAGATTGGCACCTGGTTGGCTCCTTCACCAGAGCCCTCTGAAGTTTCCCTCTGGCTTCTGGTACTGTGCTTCAGGCTTCAATGGGCTTGGGCACACCTGTCGATTAATGTCCCACATAATTTCAGCATACCTCGGTATGCTCAATGGCACTCCTCACTGGTACATGTGAAAATGCTCATTATCGGCTCAGATATAGACACTAGTATGGATATCCGTGCATCGCTACCAAATATCCATAATATCCCTGTAATTATGGATAATCAAACATTAAAATCACTTGATCTTACTGGATCCAATGAATATCAATTAGCTGGGGTGATTTTTTGGCCAGAAAATTTGATAAGAAGGGGTCAGCCCTCCTCGTTAATCACTTAATCACAATAAGTCTCTAATTATGTGAGATCTAATCTCATCCTTATGTACCACCACCTAATATCTCTAACATTAAAACCACTTGATCTTACCAGATCTAAGGAATATCTATTAGCCTGAATGATTTTTGGCCAGAAAATTGCATGTGGGGGGGCTAACCCGTCCATATGTACCATGTGCAAACAATGTGTGGAAATAAACCGCCTCTACCTCACATTACTCTGCGCCAAAAAAACTACTCCGAAATCCGCCGTAGTAAACCAAAGCAGCTACTTCAAATAGTAAACATATAAATAAGCAATAAATCACAAATCATAAATAAAAGGTGCCAAGTCTCTGATTTCTTATTGCAAACAGCGCTATGTGTCAGATGTCAGGACACATTAAAATTAGATCAGTGTTAGAGAAATATAGGAAAGTTCAAACAAAGCTGTAGTCTGTGGGTATGAAGAGTTCCTTTCACCAAGAGTGATCACCGCGTGAGGGGGTAACCCCCAGTGAGATTGCACTCACCACAATTCCAGCAAACACAAGCCTTTATGTTGTTGTCTTTGATAGCCTTCCGTTTCCTCTATCCAACCACCAGATGTCGCTAACACTCTCGGTTAATATGCCATACATAGGGGGAAATAAAGTATCCATATAGCATAATATTGCTAAAGAACTTTATTGACATGCAAAATAACTCCCCCCTTCATAAAAAATGCGTACCAGATGTACTATAAATTAGAGCATTTGTAAAGTGCACTGTGCCTGTATTCCCGTCTCCCGGGAGGTGTTCCGGAACGCTCGCTGTATGCAGCTGGTTACTCGCTTCCTGGTTACCTTCCGGTCCGTGGAACGCACACGTCACTTCCGGTAGATTACGTCACTGACGCGTTTCGTCACTTCCGGACGTCGTCTGAGGGCGTAATCTACCTTCCATTAAGACGGTATTTATACCAGTGACAGGTTAAGCAGGCAATGGGAAAGGGGTTATTACCCAGCCCCTCCCACACAGTGATAAGAGCTTCCAGAGCTGTCAGCAATGGGAAACAGAGCCCTTATCGCCTTTAATATACCTAATATACTTTAAACCTGTCACCGCTGACTTTGCAGGGAAACATGTGACCCATATGTCTATTATAGAACCGTGCCTTATAAACATTTATCATTACATCAATACACCAATATCATATATAAATTATTCTATGCATTCTATACGTATTGATAGGATAAAACAAGACATATGTAATTTTTTGATGGAATACATATTACATATGTCTTGTTTTATCCTATTAATACGTATAGAATGCATAGAATAATTTATATATGATATTGGTGTATTGATGTAATGATAAATGTTTATAAGGCACGGTTCTATAATAGAAATATGGGTCAAATGTTTCCCTGCAAAGTCGGCGGTAACAGGTTTAAAGTATATTAGGTATATTAAAGGCGATAAGGGCTCTGTTTTCCATTGCTGACAGCTCTGGAAGCTCTTATCACTGTGTGGGAGGGACTGGGTAATAACCCCTTTCCCATTGGCTGCTTATCCTGTCACTGGTATAAATACCGTCTTAATGGAAGGTAGATTACGCCCTCAGACGACGTCCGAAAGTGACAAAACGCGTCAGAACGTAATCTACCGGAAGTGACGTGTGCGTTCCACGCACCGGAAAGTAGCCAGGAAGCAAGTAACCAGCTGCATACAGCGAGCATTCCGGAACACCTCCCGGGAGACGGGAATACAGGCACAGTGCACTTTACAAATGCTCTAATTTATAGTACATCTGGTAAGCATTTTTTATGAAGGGGGGAGTTATTTTGCATGTCAATAAAGTTCTTTAGCAAGATTACGCTATATGGATACTTTATTTCCCCCTATGTATGGCATATTAACCGAGAGTGTTAGCGACATCTGGTGGTTGGATAGAGGAAACGGAAGGCTATCAAAGACAACAACATAAAGGCTTGTGTTTTCTGGAATTGTGGTGAGTGCAATCTAACTGGGGGTTACCCCCTCACGCGGTGATCACTCTTGGTGAAAGGAACTCTTCATACCCACAGACTACAGCTTTGTTTGAACTTTCCTATACTTCTCTAACACTGATCTAATTTTAATGTGTCCTGACATCTGACACATAGTGCTGCTGCAATAAGAAATCAGAGACTTGGCACCTTTTATTTATGATTTGTGATTTATTGCTTATTTATACGTCCATATGTACCACCTAATATCTCTATTTTGATGTGTAATATCTCTGAAATGATGTGAGATCCAACGTTAAAACCACTTGATCTTAGCGGATCTAACGAATATCTATTAACCTGAATGATTTTTGGACAGAAAATTTGATAAGGGGGGGGGGCTAACCCGTCCTTATGTACCACCTAACATCTCCATTTTGATGTGAAATATCTCTGAAATGATGAGAGATCTAACATTAAAACCACTTGATCTTACCGGATCTAACAAATATCTATTAGCCTTAATGATTTTTGACCAGAAAATTGGATATGGTGGGGCTAAGCCGTCCATATGTACCACCTAATATCTCTATTTTGATGTGGAATATCTCTGAAATGATGTGAGATCTAACGTTAAAACCACTTGATCTTACCGGATCTAATGAATATCTATTAGCCTGAATGAATTTTGGCCAGAAAATTGCACATGGGGGGGCTAACCCGTCCATACAGTCAGGTCCATAAATATTGGGACATCCACACAATTCTAATCTTTTTGGCTCTATACACCACCACTAGGGATGAGCTTTGTGTTCGAGTCGAACCCATGTTCGATTGGAACATCGCATGTTCGCCCGTTCGTCGAATTACAAACGATATGGGCTGTTCGCGACAAATTTAAGTGGTGCGTCACGGCCCGTAATTCACTGCGGCATCACAGTGCATTGCTGGCTGAGGATTGGCCAAGCATGCACTATGACCCGCATGCTTGGCCAATCACAGCACTGTCTGTACAGAGAGCCATAATTGGCCAAAGCCAGGGTGGCTTTGGCCAATTATGGCTCAGGGGGTTTAGTACACGCCCCACACTATATAAGGCCGCCTGCATGGCGGCCCTGTGTAGTGTGTTCCGGCGTTGAGAGAGAGATAGATGAACAGAGACAGTGTCATTTGATTTAAGTTAGATAGAGTAGGCAGGCGAGTCAGTTAGCTGCACAGTGTATATACATACACTGTATTCAGTTTAGCTAGATCTATTCCTGTTATTCTCGTCCTACTGACAGGCAGGCAGGTGTTTTTACAGTATTTACAGCTACCTGAAGAAAATTGCTGGTGTTCTTCTGATTCAATTAGTCCTATTAGCTACAGTATTTACAGTTAGTGTAGTGCGTCCTCTGCACAGTGTGCACCTAAAGCTACCTGAAGAAAATTGGTGGTGTTCTTTTGATCCTATTAGTAAAGTAGTGCAGGCAGCTGCAGTATTTACAAGTTAGTGTAGTGCGTCCTCTGCACAGTGTGTACCTAAATCTACCTGAAGAAAATTGGTGGTGTTCTTCTGATCCTATTAGTATCGCAGGCAGCTGTAGTATTTACAAGTTAGTGTAGTGCGTCCTCTGCACAGTGTGCACCTAAAGCTACCTAAAGAAAATTAGTGGTGTTCTTCTGATCCTATTAGTATCGCAGGCAGCTGTAGTATTTACAAATTAGTGTAGTGCATCCTCTGCACAGTGTGCACCTAAAGCTACCTGAAGAAAATTGGTGGTGTTCTTCTGATCCTATTAGTATCGCAGGCAGCTGTAGTATTTACAAGTTAGTGTAGTGCGTCCTCTGCACAGTGTGCACCTAAAGCTACCTGAAGACAATTACTGTTGTTCTGCTCCTATTAATACCACAGACAGGCAACCACAGTATTTACAGTTAGTGTACTGTGTCCTCTGCACAGTGTGCACCTAAAGCTACGTGAATAAAATTGGTGGTGTTCTTCTGATCCTATTAATACCACAGGCAGGCAGCTACAGTATTTACAATTAGTGTACTGCGTCCTCTGTACAGTGTGCACCTAAAGCTACCTGAAGACAATTGCTGTTGTTCTGCTCCTATTAATACCACAGAAAGGCAGCTACAGTATTTACAGTTAGTGTACTATGTCCTCTGCACAGTGTGCACCTAAAGCTACCTGAATAAAATTGGTGGTGTTCTTCTGATCCTATTAATACCACAGGCAGGCAGCTACAGTATTTACAGTTAGTGTACTGCATCCTCTGCACAGTGTGCACCTAAAGCTACCTGAAGACAATTGCTGGTGCTCTCATACTAATAATACTACAGGCAGGCAGTTGATTCTGCTAGCTGCAGTATCAGTATATGTATACATCCCAGCTTTGTGCAGCTACATCTCACGGCAAGCCATTAGTATGTCTGGAAGGCCAACAAGGAGATCCAGACAGTCACAAGCCAATAAAAGAGGGCAAGCATGCTCTGTGTCTAGAGGCAACATTGCTGGTCGTGGAGACGGTGCATCCTCATCAGCACGTGGCCGTGGGACACGCTTGTCCTTTTTTTCGGCAGTTGGCCGTGTTGAGCCGCAACATGTGGAAGACTTGGTAGAGTGGATGATCAAGCCATCCTCATCCTCCTCATCCTCTCTCACCCAGGCTCAGGGTACTGTGTTTGGCAAAGCAGCTGCCAACGCAGCCTCTTCCTACGGCTCAATGGCATCAGTCACTCCTTCCCTAGCCCCACCATGTCCTCCTGAGGAGTCCCCCGAACTGTTTGACCACAGTGTTGGGTACATGCTCCAGGAGGATGCCCAGCGCTTTGAAGGCTCTGATGATGGTACCCAGCTAGAGGAAGGCAGTAACGTGAGCCCAGAGAGAGGGGGTGCCCAAGAAGGACAGCAATCTGGCAGTCATGTTCCCCCAGCTGCAGCATACTGCCAGCTTTGCTCCAGTAATGAGGAGGGAGGGGATGATTAGGTCACTGACTCCACGTGGGTGCCTGATAGGAGAGAGGAGGAGGAGGCACATCACCAACGAGGCAGGATGCCCTCCAGGGGCCAGATTAAGGGCAGCACACCGACTGCATCACACCGCAGAGCTCCGCATGTGTAGGGTGCTGCTGTCTCTACGCATTATTCCAAAAGTTCTTTGGTGTGGGCCTTTTTTGAGACGAGTGCATCAGATCCCACCGCTGCTTTTTGCAACATATGTCTCAAGCGTATCTCGCGTAGCCAAAACATCACCACCTGCTTGACCAGGCATATGTCGACCTGCCATGCAGTTCATTGGCAAGCGTACCTAAAAGACCCACACCAAAGAACAAAGAGGAGCTCTCCTTGCTCCTCATCAGCTGGGATCTCCAACCCCACTATACCTTCAGTCCTCTCTGAGACCTGCACTGAGAGGAATGAAGGTGTAGAATTAGGTGTGTCACAGCCAAGTACTTGGGGGCAATCTACTATCCGTACACCGATGTAAGATTGTACCAGGCAAATTTCCCTGCCCCAGCTGCTGCACCGCCAAAAGAAGTTCACTCCCAGCCATCTACATGCCCAGAGGTTGAATGCTAGCTTGGCTAAATTGCTAGCACTTCAACTGCTGCCTTTTCCGTTGGTAGACTCTGCCACCTTCCGTGAGTTTGTGGAATGTGTGGTTCATCAGTGGAAGGTTCCCATACGCCACTTTTTCTCAGGGAAGGCGATTCCGGCTCTCTACTGGCATGTGGAAGGCAATGTCTTGGCCTCGCTGGACAGTCCGGTCTGCGGTAAGGTGCATATTACCGCTGACTCATGGTCCAGCAGGCATGGACAGGGACGTTACCTATCTTTCACCACACACTGGGTGACTCTTCTGGCAGCTGGGAAGGATGCAGGACAGGGTGCAGTAGTGTTGGAGGTTGTTCCGCCACCACGCCTCCAAAATACTACTAGTGGTGATTCTGCCACACCTCTCTAGTCCACCCCCTCCTCTTCTTCTTCCTTCATGGCTTCTTCCTGTGCTGATTTGTCTTCTGAACCAGCAGTGCTCCATAGGCGTTCAAGGGGCTACACAAGCACGCAGGCCAAAAGATGCCATGCGGTGCTTGAGCTGGTGTGCTTGGGGGACAGGAGCCACACTGGGGCAGAGATTCTGTCAGCTCTGCAGGGGCAGGTTCAGAGGTGGTTGATGCCACATCAACTTAAGGCAGGTATTGTGGTTTGCGACAATGGCACAACCTCCTCTCCGCCCTCCGACAGGGACAACTGACCCATGTGCCCTGTTTGGATCACGTCCTTAACTTGGTGGTGCAGCGGTTCTTGGGCAGGTACCCGGGCTTACAGGATGTCCTGAGGCAAGCCAGGAAAGTCTGTGTGCATTTCCGCAGGTCATATAATGCCAGTGCTTGGCTGGCTGACCTCCAAAAGGAATTTAACCTGCCCAAGAACCGCCTAATCTGTGATATGCCCATCAGGTGGAACTCAACGTTGGCCATGCTGCAGCAGCTGCACAGAGGGCCATCAATGAGTACCTGTGCGACTATGGCACCAGGACAATATCAGGGGAGGTTGTTTTTTTTCCCCACGCCAAGTGGGCCATGATCAGGGATGCATGCATGCACTGTCCTGTCACCATTTGATGAGGCCATGAGGATGGTGAGCAGTGACAGTGCATGCATCAGTGACACTGTCCCCCTTATCCACCTGTTGGAGCACACGCTGCATGGAATAATGGACAGGGCACTTGAGGCAGAACAGAGGCAGGAAGAGGAGGACTTCCTTAGCTCTCAAGGCTCCCTTTATCCAGACAGTGTTCCTGCGTGCCCGGCAATCACACAGGAAGAGGAGGAGGAGGAGGAAGAGGAGGATTGTGTCAGCATGGAGGTGGAGCCTGGCACTCAGCATCAGCAACAGTCTTTAAGGGATCATTTACAGTCCCAAGAAACCTATGGACTTGTACGTGGATGGAAGGAGGTGGCTGCGGATCATGTCGTCCTTAGTGACCCAGGGGATTCCGGACCGAATGCCTCAGCAAACCTTCGCTGCATGGCCTCTCTGATCCGGCAAAAGCCTGCGGAAGGATCCCCGTATTCGTGGTATCAAGGAGAGGGATCAATACTGGCTGGCAACCCTCCTTGATCCACATTAAAAGGGTAAGGTTGCGGACTTTATCTTGCCGTCACAGGGGGAGCAGAGGATGAAACATCTTCGGGAGGCCTTGCAGAAAGGTCTGTGCAATGCGTTCCCAGAGACTGGGAGGTTACAAACTCCTGTTCCTGGACAACGTGTTGCTGAGGCTTCGGTCAGTCAAAGAAGGAGCAGTGGAGAAGGTGGCCGTTTGACCAATGCGTTCAGACAATTTTTTAGTCCGCAGACCCAAGGTATGATCGTTTCCAGCAACCATCGCCAGCGTCTATTTTACATGGTGCAGGAATACCTAGGGGCAAGATGTGAATTGGACACCTTTCCCACCAAAAATCATCTGGGTTACTGGGTCTTGAGGATGGATCACTGACCAGAGCTTGCACAATATGCAATTGAGCTACTGGCCTGTCCTGCATCCAGCGTTCTTTCAGAACACACATTCCGTGCTGCTGGAGGCTTTGTTACCGATCACAGGGTGCGCCTGTCCACCGAATCGGTCGATCAACTGACCTTCATAAAAATGAATCAGTCTTGGATCACCACCAGCTACCAAGCACCTGAAGCTGATGTAACCGAATAATTTTTTTTGAAATGTCAGATCCCTTCAAGACTGCCTATGCTGATGCTAAGTGACTATCCTGGTATGCTAAGTGACTATCCTGTTTCTCCTCAATGATCATGCTGATAGCTTGTAAGAATATTTTTGGTTCTGGGCTAAGGCCCAATTTTTCAGCCCCTGTTTAACAGGGGCATGTAATTACAATTTTTGATGCAATATTTTGCAAGGAGGGTTCGTTGCTGCGCTCCAACTAGAGTATCTGTTAGGGGTTGCAGTGTTGTGGCAGAAGCACCAGTGCCTAAGGCCCAATTTTTCAGCCCCTGTTTAACAACAGGGGCATGTAATTACAATTTTTGATGCAATACTTTGCAGCAGGGCTCGTTCCTGCACTCCAACTAGAGTATCTGTGAGGGGTTGCAGTGTTGTGGCACCAGCACCAGTGCCTAAAGACCAATTTTTCAGCCCCTGTTTAATAGGGGCGTTTAACTACAGTTTTTGATGCAATTTTTTGCAGGAGGGCTCATTCCTGCGCTGCAACTAAAGTATCTGTGAGGGGTTGCAGTGTTGTGGCACCAGTGCCTAAGGCCCAATTTTTCTGCCCCTGTTTAACAGGTGCATGTAATTACAATTCTTGATCTAATATTTCACAGCAGGGCCTGTTCCAGCGCCCACCAAGAGTAACTATGAGGACTTACAATGTTGTGGCACCAGCACCACCACCACCAAAGGCCAATTTTTCTGCCCCTGTTCAACAGGTGCATGTATTTACAATTCTTGATCTAATATTTCACAGCAGGGCCCATTTCTGCACCCACCAAGAGTAACTGTGAGGACTTACAGTGTTGTGGCACCAGCACCACCACCATCACCAAAGGCCCAATTTTTCTAACCCTGTTCAACAGGGGCATGTAATTACAATTCTTGATCTTATATTTCACAGCAGAGCCCGTTCCTGCACCCACCAAGAGTAACTGTGAGGGCTTACAGTGTTGTGGCAACACAAACACCTAAGGCCCCAATTTCTGCAGAGTATATAGGGCAGGCCCCTACTTTCAAACATCCAACTTACAAACGACTCCTACTTGCAAACGCAAGGAGACAACAGGAAGTGAGATGAAATCTACCCCATGGAAGGGAAATTCTCTCCTGTAAGAGTTAATATGGGAAAAACGTGTCTCTTCTCCACTGATGGTTTATCACCATTCCTTGTTTCACTAAAAACCCCAAATTGTCAAAAAACATTTGTCATTGGGACAGAAAGTGAGGTGAAATCTTCTGAAGAGGTGCACAGACAGCAAAACAAATGTCACAGGTAGGGATGAGTCGAACACCCCCCTGTTCAGTTCGCACCAGAACATGCGAACAGGCAAAAAATTTGTGTGAACACACGAACACCTTTAAAGTCAATGGGACTCGAACATGAATAATCAAAAGTGCTCATTTTAAAGGTTTATATGCAAGTTATTGCCATAAAAAGTGTTTGGGGACCTGGGTCCTGCCCCAGGGGACATGGATCAATGCAAAAAAAAGTTTTAAAAACGGGCGTTTTTTCGGGAGCAGTGATTTTAATAATTCTTAAAGTGAAACAATATAAGTGTAATATTCCTTTAAAATTCGTACCTGGGGGGGTGTCTATAGTATGCCTGTAAAGGGGCGCATGTTTCCCGTGTTTAGAACAGTCTGATAGCAAAATTACATTTCAAAGGGAAAAAAGCCATTTAAAACTACTCGCGGCTATTAATGAATTGTCGGTCCGACAATACACATAAAAGTTCATTGATAAAAACAGCATGGGAATTCCCCACAGGGGGACCCCAAACCAAAATGAAAAAAAATGACGTGGGGGTCCCCTTAAATTCCATACCAGGCCCTTCAGGTCTGGTATGGATATTAAGGGGAACTCCGGCCAAATTTTTTTTTAAAAAATGGCGTGGGGGTCCCCTCAAAATCTATACCAGACCCTTCAGGTCTGGTATAGATTTTAAGGGGAACCCCGCACCAAAATTTTAAAAAAATGGTGTGCGGTCCCCTAAAAATCCATACCAGACCCTTATCCGAGCACGCAACCTGGCAGGCCGCAGGAAAAGAGGGGGGACGAGAGAGCACCCCCCTCCTGAACCGTACCAGGCCACATGCCCTCAACATTGGGAGGGTGCTTTGGGGTAGCCCCCAAAGCACCTTGTCCCCATGTTGATGGGGACAAGGGCCTCATCCCCACAACCCTTGCCTGGTGGTTGTGGGGGTCTGCGGGCGGGGGGCTTATCGGAATCTGGAAGCCCCCTTTAACAAGGGGACCCCCAGATTCCGCCCCCCCTGTGAAATGGTAAGGGGGTACAAAAGTACCCCTACCATTTCACAAAAAAACTGTCAAAAATGTTAAAAATGACAAGAGACAATTCATTTATTTAAAGTCTTCTTTTTTCCATCTTCTTTCTTCTATCTTCTTTCTTCTATCTTCCATCGGTTTCTTCCTCCATCTTCCTATTCTTCTGGTTCTTCTGGTTCTTCCTCTGGTGTTCTCATCCGCCATCTTCCTCCGTGGCAACTTCTTCCCTTCTTTTTCTCGGGCCGCTCCGCATCCATGATGGGAGGCTCCCTCTGTGTGACACTTCTCGTCTTCTGACGGTTCTTAAATAACGGAGGGCGGGGCCACCCAGTGACACACGGGGACTTGACGGAGACTTCCCTGTGGCATTCCCCGTGATGTCAGAGGGGGGTGGGGTCACCCTCCCAATGTTGAGGGCATGTGTCCTGGTACGGTCCAGGAGGGGGGTCCGCTCTCTCGTCCCCCCTTTTTTCCTGAGACCTGCCAGGTTGTGTGCTCGGATAAGGGTCTGGTATGGATTTTTGGGGGGAACCCATGCCATTTTTTTTTTAATTTTGGCACGGGGTTCCCCTTAAAATCCATACCAAACCTGAAGGGTCTGGTATAGATTTAGAGGGGGACTCCCACGCCATTTTTTTTTTTTTAATTTTGGCCGGGGTTCCCTTTAATATCCATACCAGACCTGAAGGGCCTGGTATGGAATTTAGGGGGACCCCCCCACGCAATTTTTTTTTTCAATTTTGGTTCGGGTTTCCCCTATAGACGCCCCCCAGGTATGAAATTTAAAGGAATATTACACTTTTATTGTTTCACTTTAAGCATTTTTTTTTTTTTTAAATCTTTATTTTGGGAGTGCAGATTATACATAGAGTTCAACAATACAGTATGACAGTTATCTGTTTCTGTAAATATTTTTCACACATAGCAAAGAAAAGAAAATCAAATATGTATTAGTTTAACAGCAGGTATGGCGACATGACATTGTAGCTAACTATGTGACTCTCAAGGGGTCACTCCAGTCTATCCCTGTTGTCTGAATAGTGCTCTGCCATCTTTTGGTGAATTAAGTCTATGCATTGCGTTATATACAATTTATGGTGTTCAATCCTACGGGCATAGGGGTGGCACCAATGTGGGATACTGCAATCCAGGGTTTTTTTTGTTTTTATTTGTTTTGTTTTTCCCCTACCCCCCTCCCCCCCCACCGCTGGGGAAAGGAGGCGAGGAACACTATTAGTGTCAAGAAAGGGAAAAAGGAATAGAAAAGGGGGGAAACAGAAGTGGAAAAGTAAGAAGGAGGGAGGGGTAGGCATAGGGTTCTGGCGAGGCCGGCGGCCCACAGTCCCGAAGCTTCCGGGAACAAACTTCTATATGTACGAGTTATAGTCATCTGAGAAGCGGAACATATTCCAATGTGTCCAACGGGTGCCATGTTCCTCCTCCTTATTCCTGAGAGCAGCTGTGAGGCTCTCCATCTGCTGAATATCACAGACCCTGTTAAACCATTGTGTCACTGTTGGAGCGGACTGCTGCTTCCACATGCTGGGAATACACGCCCTAGCCGCATTCAGGAGGTGTTTCAGCAAAGATTTGCGGTACCGCTTACTAGACATTGGAGTCAGGTTCAGGAGTACTGCCGCTGGATTGTTCTGGAGAGCCACATCAGTGAGTTTGTGGATGATTTCCAGTACCTGCCTCCAGAAAGGAGTCAAGACCGGACATTCCCAGAAGATGTGGATTAACGTGCCATTTTGTGTGCCACATCTCCAGCACAGAGGACTGTGCCCCGGGAAAATGGATGCCAACACCGAGGGAGTCCTATACCATCGTGTCAGAATTTTGAAGGTAATTTCTTGGTATTTGCTACATAGAGAGGATTTATGTGCAAAGAAGAGGATTCGGGTCTTTTGGTCTTCTGTAAACGTGGTGTTCAAATCTCTCTCCCACTTTCCCAAGTATGGGGGATCCTGTTGGGACAGATGGGTTAGTAAGATGTTGTAAGATTGAGAAAGAGATTTCTGAATTGGTTCTTCACCCATGCACAGCTCCTCAAAAGGTGTGGGTTGTCTCCTAAAACCCTGAGCTTCTGGAAGAGATCTGAGAAAGTGTGACAATTGTAAGATCTTCCATCTGCCCAATATGGAGGCTCTAAAACTAGGGTATATGGTAGAAGGGTCGTTCCAACCCGAAGGCCCACAAAAGGAAGAGGCTCTAACTATACTCCGATTCGAGTGGAGCCGAAAGGACCGATCGGAAAGGCCTGGGTGGAAATCCGGGTGTCCAATTATGGGTGTCATTGGGGAAGGAAAATTAGGTTTCTCCACCATTCTGGAGTATCTGCGGAGTTCCTCCAAAGTGGCATCCCGCAGTGGGTGTGTCGGTAAAAATCTGGAAGAGCGAGTTCCACTCCAGGGTAGACCCTCAATGGGAAACGGGATCGTCTCCTGTTCTAATCCAATCCACAGTTTGTGTGATGAGTGTCTGCACCAGTCTACAATTCTGTTCATGTGCACTGCTGTGTAGTATAGAGCTGGGTCAGGTAGGCCCACGCCTCCTCTCAGTTTTGGTCTTTGTAGTAGGGATCTCTTGATCCTCGGTGGTTTGCCCCGCCAGACATATCTGAAAAATAACGAGTGTAACTTGCGGAAGAAGTCCCGCGGTATCCCAACAGGCAGTGCCTGGAGGAGGTAAAGCAGTCTCGGCATGATGTTAATTTTTAAGACATTGCACCTGCCGAGCCAGGAGACCGCCAAGTCTCTCCATCTGTCTAGGTCTGAGGAAAACACGCTCAAAAGAGGTTGAAAGTTGTGTTGGTAAATGAGGTGTAGATCAGAAGGGATTTTTGTGCCTAGGTATTTGATGGCCTGGGGGGACCACCGGAAGGGGAAATTGCCACTAATGGAAGCCCGGGATCTAGGGGTAAGAGTGATGTTCAGCGCCTCTGACTTTTGGAAGTTAATTTTGAAATCCGATAACTCCCCGTATTTACGTATGGCCGATAGTAAGTTTGGTAGGGACGTATGAGGATCCGAGATGTAAAATAATAGGTCGTCCGCGTATGCGGCAATTTTATGGTGATAAGTGCTTGTCTCGAGTCCTTTGATATTTGGGTTAAGCCTTATATGTTGTAATAAGGGCTCCAGTGAAATTATGAAAAGGAGCGGGGAAAGTGGGCATCCCTGTCTCGTACCATTGCTTATCTTGAATGGGCTAGAGGTACTCCCATTTACCCTAACTGTCGCTGTGGGAGAGGAATATATGGCAGAGATCCAGGACAACATAGGAACCGGTATGCCAAGGCGTCGCAGGGTGGCCAAGAGGAAAGTCCAATTTACCCTGTCAAATGCCTTTTCGGCGTCTGTAGATAACAACATGAATGGTATGTTGAGGTGTTTAGCCCTAGCCACTACGTTTATCATTCTGATAGTATTATCTCGAGCCTCTCTGTTACGGATAAAACCTGCTTGGTCCAGAGGGATTATGCGTTGGAGAACTGGGCCTATTCGCTCAGCCAGGATTTTTGTGAATAGCTTCAGATCACAGTTAAGAAGGGAGATAGGCCTGTAACTCGCGCACATCAGTGGGTCTTTTTCAGGCTTAGGGATGACAGATATACTGGCTTGTAGAATATCTGTAGGTATGGCGTGGTTATCCTGTATAGCATTGAAAGCGGTGACGAAGTGAGCTGCCAGTTGAGTTTGGAAGGTTTTATAATAAGTGATGGTGAAACCATCGGGGCCAGTTGCTTTCCCCGTCGGGGTGTTGGTTAAGGCCTTTGTGAACTCATCTGGGGTAATAGGCTGTGAGAGCAAATCTACCTCCTCCTCATTGAGGGAAGGCAGCTTTGCAACAGCAAGATATGCCTCAATAGAGTCTAAACTATTTGGGTTCCGTGTCCCAGAGGGAGAGGAGTGTAGATTGTACAGGGCTTCATAGAACACCCTGAAGGACTCAGCCATTTCTGCGGAGTCGTAAATTTTGGCTCCTGTGGAAGAAGATAAGGCAGTAATGTAAGAAAGATTGCGCTGTGTCCGTATGGCGTTTGCTAGTGTTCTACTGCACTTATCTCCAAACTCGTAGAAGGTTCTACGTATCCTCAAAAGGTTATTCTTAGCATGAAACAGGGAGTGCTCTCTGATTTGCTCTCGGAGCTTGGTTACTTCTGCCTCTATGGCCCTATCTGGATGGTGTTTGTGACGCTTTTCGCAATTGTGTAATTTTACAAGTAGTTCAGATAGTGTTTTTTCTCTGGCTATTTTGAGTCTGTGGCCATGTTTAATAAGTATTCCTCTTATGTAACATTTATGTGCTGACCATATAGTTAGCGGGTTTGGGACCGATTGTTTGTTGCTCTCGAAAAAGAGATTCAGTTCTCGCAAAATATCTGCTCTCACCTCCGGGTCTTGGATAAGTGATTCGTTTAGACGCCAGGTGGCTCCCTTGGGAGCCGGCCGTTTCAAATTTAAGGTCAAAGAGATCGGAGCGTGGTCAGAGAGCGCTATGTGTCCGATCTGAGCCCCCGTGACAAGTGGGATCGTGGCGTGGGAGACCAGAAAGAGATCAATTCTGGAATATGAGTTGTGGACAGCTGAGAAGAAGGTGTAATCTTTCTCTTGCGGATGAAGAATCCGCCATATGTCGACTAAACGATGAGAATGCAATAGGTCTTTGATTCGGTTCCGGTATCTCAAAGACAGGGCCGAGGATCCCGATGATGTATCCCTACGAGGATCTACTTTAAGCATTTTTAAAATCACTGCTCCCGAAAAAACAGCTGTTTTTAAAACTTTTTTTTGCATTGATCCACGTGTCCTGGGGCAGGACCCAGGTCCCCAAACACTTTTTATGACAATACCATGCATATAAGCCTTTAAAATTAGCACTTTTGATTTCTCCCACAGACTTTTAAAGGGTGTTCCGCGGCTTTCGAATTTGGTGCGAACACCCCAAATTGTTCACTGTTCGGCAAACTGGCGAACAGCCGATGTTCGACTCAAAGCTCATCCCTAGTCACAGGGGCGATAACCCTTCCCTATGTTTTCCAAAAAGCTTAAAAATAGATTTTTTGGCTGGTGCTACACTTTAAAAATGTACCAGTTCAAAATTACAAACAGATTCTACTTAACAACAAACCTACAATCCCTGTCTTGTTTGCACCGCCTGTATACTGCTGTTCAGAGTATATAGGGTCTGGGGGCCCCACGCCTTTCCTTTTTAATTTGGGTGCGGGGTTCCCCTTAATATCCATACAAGAGCCAAAGGCCCTGGTAATGGACTGGGGGGTACCCATGCCGTTTGTCTCACTGATTTTCATCCATATTGCCGGGACCCGACATTACATTAAAGCTGCAAGCAGTTTTAAATGACTTTTATTCCTTTAAAAATGTCATTTTGTGCAGGGACTGTTCTAAGCATGGGAAACACACGCCACTTTACAGGCATACTATACACACCCCCCAGGTACGATATTTAAAGGAATATTTCACTTTTTTTTCACTTTAAGCATCATTAAAATCACTGCTCCCGAAAAAACATTTTTTTGCATGGATACATGTCCCCTGGGGCAGGACCCGGGTCCCCAAACCTTTTTTAGGACAATACCATGCAAATTAGCCTTTAAATTTAGCACTTTTGATTTTGAACGTTCGAGTCCCATAGACTTCAATGAGGTTCCAAAGTTCACACAAATTTTCGGTCCGTTCGCAGGTTCTGGTGTGAACTGAACCGGGGGTGTGTTTGGCTCATCCCTAACCACCACAATGGATTTGGAATGAAACGAACAAGATGTGCTTTAACTGCAGACTTTCAGCTTTAATTTGAGGGTATTTACATCCAAATCAGGTGAACGGTGTAGGAATTACAACAGTTTGTATATGTGCCCCCCACTTTTTAAGGGACCAAAAGTAATGGGACAATTGGCTGCTCAGCTGTTTCATGGCCAGGGGTGTGTTATTCCCTCATTATCCCATTTACAAGGAGATGATAAAAGGCCCAGAGTTCATTTCAAGTGTGCTATTTGCATTTGTAATCTGTTGCTGTCAACTCTCAATATGAGATCCAAAGAGCTGTCACTATCAGTGAAGCAAGCCATCATTAGGCTGAAAAAACAAAACAAACCCATCAGAAAGATAGCAAAAACATTAGGTGTGGCCAAATCAACTGTTTGGAACATCCTTAAAAAGAAAGAACGCACCGATAAGCTCAGCAACACCAAAGGGCCCAGAAGACCACGGAAAACAACTGTGGTGAATGACCGAAGAATTCTTTCCCTGGTGAAGAAAACACCCTTGACAACAATTGGCCAGATCAAGAACACTCTCCAGGAAGTAAGTGTATGTGTGTCAAAGTCAACAATCAAGAGAAGACTTCACCAGAGTGAATACAGAGGGTTCACCACAAGATGTAAACCATTGGTGAGCCTCAAAAACAGGAAGGCCAGATTAGAGTTTGCCAAACAACATCTAAAAAAGCCTTCACAGTTCTGGAACAACATTCTATGGACAGATGAGACCAAGATCAACTTGTACCAGAGTGATGGGAAGAGAAGCGTATAGAGAAGGAAAGGAACTGCCCATGATCCAAAGCATACCACCTCATCAGTGAAGCATGGTGGTGGTAGTGTCATGGCGTGGGCATGTATGGCTGGCAATGGAACTGGTTCGCTTGTATTTATTGATGATGTGACTGCTGACAAAAGCAGCAGGATGAATCCTGAAGTGTTTTGGGCAATATTATCTGCTCATATTCAGCAAAATGCTTCAGAACTCATTGAACGGCGCTTCACAGTGCAGATAGACAATGACACGAAGCATACTGCGAAAGCAACCAAAGAGTTTTTTAAGGGAAAGAAGTGGAATGTTATGCAATTGCCAAGTCAATCACCTGACCTGAATCCGATTGAGCATGCATTTCACTTGCTGAAAACAAAACTGAAGGGAAAATGCCCCAAGAACAAGCAGGAACTGAAGACAGTTGCAGTAGAGGCCTGGAACAGCATCACCAGGGATGAAACCCAGTGTCTGGTGATGTCTATGCGTTCCAGACTTCAGGCTGTAATTGACTGCAAAGGATTTGCAACCAAGTATTAAAAAGTGAAAGTTTGATGGATGATTGTTTATCTGTCCCATTACTTTTGGTCCCTTAAAAAGTGTGAGGCACATATACAAACTTTTGTAATTCCTACACCGTTCACCTGATTTGGATGTACATATCCTCAAATTAAAGCTGAAAGTCTGCAGTTAAAGCACATCTTGTTCGTTTAATTTTAAATCCATTGTGGTGGTGTATAGAGCCAAAAATATCCCAATATTTATGGACCTGACTGTATGTACCACCTAATATCTCTATAATATCTCTGAAATGATGTGAGATCTAACATTAAAACCACTTGATCTTACCGGATCTAATGAATATCTATTAGCCTGAATGATTTTTGGCCAGAAAATTTGATAAGGGGGGGCTAACCCGTCCATATGTACCATCTAATATCTCTATTTTGATGTGGAATATCTCTGAAATGATGTGAGATCTAACATTAAAACCACTTGATCTTACCGGATCTAATGAATGTCTATTAGCCTGAATGATTTTTGGCCAGAAAATTTGATAAGGGAGGGTAACCCGTCCTTATGTACCACCTAATATCTCTATTTTGATGTGGAATATCTCTGAAATGATGTGAGATCTAATGTTAAAACCACTTGATCTTACCGGATCTAACGAATATCTATTAGCCTGAATGATTTTTGGTCAGAAAATTGCATGTGGGGGGGGGCTTAACCCATCCATATGTACCACCTAATATTTCTATTCTGTTGTGGAATATCTCCGATATGATGTGAGCTCTAACATTAAAACCACTTGATCTTGCCAGATGTAACGAATATCTATTAGCCTGAATGATTTTTGGCCAGAAAATTTGATAAGGGGGGCCAGCCCCCCTAATTAATCACTTAATAAGTCTTCAATCATGTGAGATCTAACGTTAAAACCACTTGATCCTACCGTATCTAACAAATAGCTTCCAAAATAGCTAACTGTTTGGTCAATTTTTTGATAAGGGGGGACTGATGACGGGTTAGCCCCCCCAGCAAATAACTGTTAATATTGCTTCTTCTGTGCGAGATCTAACGCAAACAACAGTTGATCTAACCTGATCTAACAAAGATCTAACAAACTGCATAAGATTTTTTCAAAAATTTTGATATGGGGGGGGGGTAACCAGGCAGAGGTCCATCCTGGTGCCTGCAGGAAAGGGCAGCTCTGTCGCCCACAGGATCTCCATGTGTGGCTAGCAGGTCTCTTCCGTGTGTACAGTGGAAAGGGGGAGGGCCCTCCGACCCAGCCAGGCAGCTACTCGGCTGGAGTGTACAAGCAAATTGCTCTGCTTTTACACTGAAGAGAGAAGCCGATTAGCTGCCTGGGCATCAGAGGCCCCTCCCCTCTCCACTGTACACACAGAGGAGACCTGCTAGCCGCATGGAGTTCCCCCGTGACCATGTCTCTCCACAGCCGGGAGCTGCGGCTGGGGATCACCCAGGAAAATCCAATTTTCCGTGATTTTTAATGTCCTGGGAAAATCGGGACTGTTGGCACCTATGTAATTGGAGACAGGTGGAACTTACTCTCAAATGAGAGCGTTTTCAAATAATCAGCGCTCATATCAGTTCCAATAGGAGTGTCAGACACACAGGGGGCATGTGTCCAGGCATGCCTGGCCTAAACAGACAGGTTGCAGAGAGTTGGAGAATGAAGACGAAGGTAGACGCTGTCTCAGGTGTAGGCATGTCTGTGTTTGAGGGGATTAGAGGACCAGTTTAGTGGCTGATGGAACTAGTTCAGAAGAGTGGCTGAGACCGAGGCTGAGATTTAGGGGTCCCCCCAAAATCCATACCAGACCCTTATCCGAACATGCAACCTAGCAGGCCACAGGAAGAGGGGGGGACGAGAGAGCGCTCCCCCTCCTGAACCATACCAGGCCACATGCCCTCAAAATGGGGAGGGTGCTTTAGGGTTACCAAAGCACCTTGTCCCCATGTTGATTGGGACAAGGGCCTCATCCCCACAACCCTTGCCCGGTGGTTGTGGAGGTCTGCGGGCAGGGGGCTTATTGGAATCTGTAAGCCTCCTTTAACAAGGGGGCCCCCAGATCCTGCCCCCCCTATTTGAATGGGTATTGGGTACATTGTGCCCCACACATTCACCAAAAAAAGCAGTGAAATGTGACAAAAGACAATAGCCGGTTTTTGACAATTCCTTTATTAAAAATGTCTTCTTTCCCTGTTTCCGGTCTTCTCCATCTTCCTCCAGCTTCTCCTTCCCCTCGCTTCTTCCTCCGGTTTTCTCCATCTTCCTCTGGCTTTTTCTTCCCCTGGTCCTTCCTCCGTTCTTTCTCCCGCTGAACATTCAAAAAACGAACCTCCTCCAATGCTGCAATGGGGTGGATGACGTCACTCTGAGACCCTGCCCCTTATGTCTTTACCGCCTGGGGCATGATGCGTCAGTGATGTCACAAGGGGGCAGGGTCTCCTGATGATGTCATCCGGCGGCCACGCCCCATAGTTATATATGATATGTGCGCTATGGAAGCGGACAGATCGGCTGGCCGCAGCGTCGGAGGAGGTTCGTTGTTTTTATGTTCAGCAGGACGGTGGTGGGAGCGGGGGAGAAGAAAGACCAGAGGATGAAGCAGGGGAAAAAGAAGCTGGAGGAAGAAGGAGAAAACCGAAGGAAGACCGGAGGAAGGAGCGGGGAAAGAAGAAGACATTTTTAATTTTGTCAAATTTCACTGCTTTTTTTGGTGAATGTGTAGGGGTACAATGTACCCAATACCCATTCACATGGGGGGGGCTGGGATCTGGGGGTCCCCTTGTTAAAGGGGGCTTCCAGATTCTGATAAGCCCCCCTGCCCACAGACCCCCACAAATCCGCACATATACATACAGTGGTGACCATTTTCTGCTGGAAGCTACATTTCTATGTACATGATTAAGCAATGAGATCAAAGAGTAGAAGGTCAGCACATGCTCCCAAACCATGTTTGCATGTTCAGACAGGAACAATACACACACAACATTGACAGCATGGCCACATAAAACCACTTTTGATTGAAAAAATGCGCAAGAATTTCAGCAAACAAACAGCCCTAGTTGGGCGTTTCTCAATAGTCACAATATCATTCCTTCTCCCCCCACAAATCACAGCAAAAAACCTGGCCTTCCCAGGCCAAACGAACCTCCCCTACTGCAGCCCTTTATATAAGATAGGTTGTATTGTTAGCACACTGACACACACCCAATAGAAGTACACGCCCACCAGTATATTTCAATCTGTCTCTTCAGGTATGTCTAAAGTGATTGCACCTGATGGGCAGGAACACATAATACCATTTGCAACTCTAATAGCCCTTGGCTATGTGCATCAAATCTCCAACTATAGGCCAAAGATTGAAGTCCATTTGCATGCACATAAACAAAGCAACAGTTTTCTAAGCATATGTACTTGTGCAGTGTAAACCCTACAATTTTAAATGTCCAAGTCCCTGGGCATGATTAGTGCTAACAAACATTAACATCAGTCCCTGGCTGCAATGAGCTTCCAATCTAAAGTCTAAAACTAACTTTCTTACATTAGAGACTATTTCGACAGGAGACAAATAAGATGCCAGCAAGTCTTTGGATTGTGGAGAAAAACCCACACAGGGAGAACATATCAACTTCAACACAAGCATTAGCATGTTGGGGAATTGAACCAGCAACCCCAGCGCTGATAGACAGAATTGCTACCCACTGCCTCACACATGTTCTCTGCATCTCTGTGGTGTGAACCAGCCCTAAGTCCATAGCCATGCTCAGTGTCACAAGCAATATACAATAAATTGGCCTAAGTATTGGGATGCCTGCCTTTAAACGCACATGAACTATAATGGCATCCCAGTCTTAGTCCGTAGGGTTCAAAATTCATTTGGCACCACCCTTTGCAGCTATAAAAGCTTCAACTCTTCTGGGAAGGTTGTCTGCAAGGTTTAGGAGTGTATCTATAGGAATGTTTGACCATTCTTTCAAGTGCATTTGTGAGGTCGGGCACTGATGTTGGATGACAAGGCCTGGCTTACAGTCTCTGCTCGAATTCATCCCCAAGGTGTTATGTTGTGTTGAGGTCAGGACTCTGTCCAGGCCAGTCAAGTTCCTCCACCCCAAACGCACTCATCCATGTCTTTATGGACCTTGCTTTGTGCACTGGTCCAAATCATTTGGTGGAGGGGGGATTATGATGTGTGGTTGTTTTTCAGGGGTTGGGCTTGGCCTCTTAGTTCCAGTGAAGGGAAATCTTAAGGCATCAGCATACCAAGACATTTTGGACAATTTCACATTCCCAATTTTGTGGGAACAGTTTGGGGATAGCCCTTTCCTGTTCCAATATGACTGCACAAAGCAAGGTCCATAAAGACATGGATGAGCGAGTTTGGGGTGGAGGAACTTGACTGGCTGACCTCAAACCGATAGAACACCTTTTGGCTGAATTAGAGCAGAGACTGCGAGCCAGGCCTTCTCATCCAACATCAGTGTCTGGCCTCACAAATGCACTTCTGGAAGAATGGTCAAACATTCCCATAAACACACTGGGGGGATTTACTAAGATGAATGCGCTGCGCCAGTTCACACCTTAATTGGTGCGCCGGAAGCGTCCGTAGACAATAATAACTATGCAAACTGCAACTGGTGCTAGGGTAACTGCAGTTTTCTCATTGATAATAGCGCACGCCCAATCCAATTGGTTAATTTCATCTTATTGGATGTGTCTTGTTAGGCAATTAGTAGGTGTTCTCAGTGAATTAACCCTTTTGATGCTAATCTCATTCCTATTATTTCTAATATATTTTTGAAATGTGTTTTTTTTCTATTTGTACCCAAATCGTTCAATACATTACAAAGAACAGAGAAGTGTTTCTAAACCCAATAAATTAATATTTTCTGATCTTGGTTTTTAAAGGTGACCATACACTGCAATCAGATCTTAAAAAAAAAAAATTAGATTTAGGGCAAGAGCCTGTTTGCTTTCCCATAATTTGAATTAATTGTTCAAGTGCGTCTTCCTATTACCTATTTTGCCAAAATATCGAGTTGTACGGAGATTGGCCAATCAGATTGCATAGTCCATGACCATCTTAAGTGCCAAATTTGGAATGTAGATGTGCCATGACCCACTTGTATTTTCCTATTGATATTTCTTGGGCATTATATAAGGCACATGAGAACCCACCTTTTTTCAAGACATGCTAGAGTGATCAGGAATCTTCAAACTATGGCTCTCCAGCTGTTGAGGAACTACACATCCCATGAGGCATTGTAAAACTCTGACATTCACAGGCATGACTAGGTATGATGGGAATTGTAGTTCCTGAACAACTGGAGGGCCATAGCTTGAAGACCCCTGTGCTAGACCATTATTATGCCTCCAGAATTGGGAGTGTGGCATCTACCCAACTTCTCTCTGCTCATGGACACCATCTATAGATATGTTTTTGGGAAGCACAGTGGTGTAGTGGTTAGCATTTTCACCTAGCAGCAAAAAGGGTTGCTGGTTCAAATCCTGACAACGACACTATCTGCCTGGAGTTTGCATGCTCTCCCTGTGCCTGCGTGGGTTTCTCCCACACTCTAAAAACATGCTGGTAGGTAAATTGGATCCTGTCTAAATTGGCCCTAATATGTCTGAATGTGTATTAAGGACCCACACCAACATCCCCCCATGTTAAAAAAAATACAATTATTTTCTTAATTTGCAAATAAGGATCATCTCTTCCTCAGAGAACAGTGAGCGGGGCATGGTGGTGGGAAGAAATTAGCAGCATTACAAGCAACTTCCTGTAGGGGCGTGATGTCATTCCCGTGTGATGTCCACCGCTTCCTGGAAACAGATATCAGACACATACCTATGCGTACACAGCATTCGCGCATCTAGATGCATTTAGCTGCAGGAATCCATATTTGGATGTAAATTAATAGTAAAGCAGGTGCAGATTTCCAGGACTGGACTAACACATGTTTATAGTGAAAGGCAACTGGTGTTTTCTTTTTTTTTTTTTCAATTTTCTTTCTTTTTTTTTGGTTTTCAAAGAAGTTTATTCCAAAAAAGAAAGAGTATAACAATTGTACAAAGATGAAAAACAACCATGTACAGAGTTGGAACACAATATATAGCAATTGTACAAAAATGGAACAGTACCATGTGAGTAGCTGGTAGAAAGAAGAACAATTTACAAATAATCTCCAACATGAACCAATCAGACTCCATACAAAGGAATGAGCAGGGGATGAAAGTACAACCAGTATTAAAAGGGCTCTGTTCACGTCACACCACGCAACCCATCTGGGAGCCTGCTGTACGCGGGTAAACAGGGATGACCAGGAGCCATAGAGGGAGGGTTAGGCCGCTCTCCCTACCGAGACCTAAAACCCCCATGGGAGTCAAATAAAAAAAAGGACAGTCTGTTGGAAGCAATAGTGCTCAGAGATAGGCAAACAGTGAATATCAAGGGGGGCCTGAGAGAGTCGCCTCTATACTCAAATGGGTCAAAGTGTTCAACAAGAAAACCGTCTAGGGTATATGCTTACTCCAGAACATGTAATAGGACAATTCAGCCTGAGGCTGAGCAGAAAAAGGAAGGAAGAAGAAAGTTACAGGAAGAGGGAGAAAAGGGGGGGAGTGAGTCCGGAAGAGGGGGAGTGGGAAGGGAAGAAAGAGGAGGTGGGGAACCTTCGTGGGGAGGAGCGAAAACCGGGTAGTTGGGAGACTTGTGTGGACTAATAGGGGCCTCTGTGCCTTAGGGGAGCAGAGAGACTCCTATACATTTAGCCCAGGGTTCCCATGTGAGTTTAAATCTCTCCGAAGTATCCAAAATGGCATTAGAAATGTTCTCCTGCGCCATTATCCAGGAGATCTTCTGTTTGGTCTGGTAAAAGGAGACCGAGGGGGATTTCGATGAGTGTGCTATTGTTATCTTGGCCCCAGTAGGATAAAATGGATTAGGGATTGAGTCAATTTGGGTACATCAGGGATTTAGCTATTAAGGAGTGCTATGGTTGGATCCTGTTTCACCACGTATCCAGTGGACTTGCAGATGAGATTAAAGTTTCTGTTAAAATAACCTCTGATTTTGGGGCACTCCCAAAAGATGTGTATGAGGGAGCCTAGGTGGCCACATCCTCTAAAGCAGTGTGGAGAGGACTGAGGGTAGAATTTGGTGAGGCGGGTGGGAACCAGGTACCATCGGGATATCACTTTGAGGCCCACTTCCACAAGGGAGATATTGAGTATTCCCCTGTAAGAGCATGTATTGAAAAATAATGTCCTTTGTGAAAAAAACAAAATAGAAAAGGTCCACATGCGATTTCAAAAGGTTAGAAAAATAAACCAATTAGGTGACTCTTCCGCTGATTAGATGAACAACCTTCACCAACAGTGTTACACACCCAAAGTGCTCTGTGTATGGATGTCCACTTACCAGAAGTTGTTGATCTTTTTAATTAAAAAAAAGATAAAATGGGCTTTTAGCAAGAAATTACTTGCTGTAATGATATGGATAAGCTGTGCTGGGTAGACTTTTCCTCTCCCCCGGTAGATCCTTTTTTAATATGGTTTATTTGCACGTAATATTATACACATATAGCTTTTTTGTATAGCACATTGATGTGTATTTAAAAAATTGTTGTTGGGTTTCACATTTTCATACATTACAGCTAATAGTAAATTTAAACTTAGCGCCCCCCACCATACACATTCTCTCATTTGCACTGGATTTCTCACCCAGTTTGGGGGTTAGCAGCTTTTATTTAATTTTTCACATTAATTTTTGGCACGAGGTATATACACTTTTATTCCCCTGTAAGAGTGGGCAAAGTTCATGTGCCAAGTCTCCAGATCCCACTCCATCTGAAGGTTTTGCTCCCAATTCAACATATATGTCGCTTTCTCCAAGGGGTCAGCTAGCGCTGAATAGATTACGGAGATTCCCCCTCTCACGCTCGTGGCTGAGGAACACCAAAGTTCATATTGAGTTACATTGAGCGGGGAGTCAGAACTTTTCCATACCTGGCGGAGGAAATGTAACAGCTTGTTATAGCGGAATGTTTCCGAAGGTGGCACGTCCAATTTGGATATGCAATAGCTAAGTGTGATGTGGCCATTGCTATTGAAATATGTCCTATTCTATAAAGGCCTTTGTCGAGCCACCACCTGAAAGCCTTGATATTTAATCCAGGGGGGAATTGGGGGTTATGGAAGATGTGTGCTAAAGGGAGCCAAGCCGAGGTCAGGGAGTGTCTTTTGTGTAAGGAATCACATAGGGTCATTGAGTGAGATAATGTGGAGGATAAAATTGGGGGCTGATCTTTCTGCGGGGTCCAGATTAGAAAATCTAGAGTGTGGTTGGGGGTTGCCTGTCTTTCTATATCTACCCAATCTGGTTTCGGGCCTTTGGAATAAATGACTGAAAATTGGCATAGCTGGGCTGCCCGATAATACCACCATAAGTTGGGTAGTCCTAACCCTCCCCTTTTCCTGGATCTATACAGAACATTCTTGGAGAGACGGTGTCCCTTACCCCCCCAAATGAAGCATATAATCACAGACTGTAGTTTGTCTAGTAGATGCTTTGTGATGGGTATGGGGAGGGAGCGGAAAAGATACAAGATCCTGGGAAGCAGGGTCATCTTGACCGCATTTACTCTCCCCAGCCAGGACATTTTATAGAGGGACCATTGCAAGAGGTTTCCAACAGTCTCTTGAGCATTGGGGGGTAGTTATGGCGATGTAGTAGTTCAATCTTAGAAGTAAGGTGTACATCCAGGTAGGGAAGAGAAGATGAGCTCCAGGAAAAGGGGAAGTGTTTTTTCAATCTATCCACTAGATCTAGGGGGTAGGAGATGTTGAAGGCTGTTGATTTGGACATGTTGACTTGCAAGCCGGAAACCAATCCGAAAGTTTTCAGGAGTTGAAGAATGTTGGGAGTGGAGATGAGAGGGTAAGTGACAAGCAGGAGGACATCATCGGCGAATAGGGCACATTTGTGAGTCTGTTGGCCACAATTAACTCCATGTATGTCCGGGTGTTGTCTGATAGCCAATACCAATGTATCGCAATGGTGAAAAGGATGGGGGAGAGAGGACATCCCTGTCTGGTGCCTTTCAGGATGGGAAATTGGTGCGAGAAGTGACCTTGTAGTTTAATTTGGGCTTTAGGGGAAGAATAAAGGGTTCTGAGGGTTCTAATGAATTCCGGGCCGAAGCCCCATTTTTGAAGGACAGTAAAAAGGTAAGGCCAGGTGACCGTGTCAAAGGCCTTTTGGAGGTCTATGGAAATGTATCCTATTTGGGGAGGGCCTCCATCCCAAGAGGATTGCATTAGGGAAATTAAATCTACTGCACTCCTAATCTGGTCTGGCCCCTGCCTCCCGGGGATAAATCCCACCTGATCCTTATGGATATAAGAGTTTATGAAGGAAGCCAGTCTGTTCGCTAAAATTTTTGTCATTACCTTTAAGTCGTTATTGATTAACGAGATTGGCCTATAGTTTCCCACTTCACTGGGATCTTTACCTTGTTTGGGAATAACAGTTATATAAGCTAGGTTGGCTGCCAGCTCCAGGGGAGACCCTTCGCGCAGGGAGTTATAGAAGCGGACCAGACGAGGAGAGAGTACCTCAGAGAATGTTTTGTAATAATGAGCAGAAAAGCCATCGGAGCCTGGGGCTGAACTTTTCTTAAAATTCTTAATGACCTCTCGGATCTCCTCTTCCTGGAAGGGTGACTCCAAAATAGAGCGGTGAGCATCTGAGAGTTTGGGGATGATGATATCCTCCAGGAACGAGTTAATGGAGTTGGAGTTATTCGGGTCAGGTGCGGAATAAAGTTTGGAATAGAAGGAGTGAAAAGTTTCCAGAATTTTTTGGGGATTCTGGGTTAAGGTGCCTGACAGGGATTTGATTTTGGTTAGGGAGAAGGTTTTTATTTTAGGAGATTGTTTAGCTGCTAGGTGTGGGCCAATTTTGTCGGCCCTCAGATAGAATCTGCCACTCAGCCAGCTGAAGTGTTTGTCGGCATTGGAGGTCAGGGATAAATTCAGGGTTACTCTAGTAGATTCTAATTTGGCCAAAGTGTCGGACGTAGGGTTACGCTTATGGGATTTGATAAAGGGTTTTGAAGTCTTTTTCAAGTTTCTTCACATCCGCTTTCCTTTCCCTTTTTAATTTGGAAGCGAGTTGAATAATTTTCCCCTTAATAACGCTTTGTGTGCCCCCCAAAGGGAGCTTGGGGTCATGTCTCCAGTATCATTAATTAATTAATGATTACTTAATGATTAATTAAAAATACCTTGATATCTTTTTCTAGCATGGTACAGTGAACTGGGTTGGACAAGAGTGATTCACTTAGGCGCCACTGGGGGGGGGGCCCAGAGGGAAAAGGGAGCTAGTGATTCTAAGGGAAACCAGAGAGTGATCCGACCAGGGTACTTCATGGATAGAAGCGTGTGATGCAGTGTGAATTTCTGAATTGGGAATAAAAATGTGGTCAATTCTGGCATACGTCTTATGCGGTGCAGAGTAGTGTGTATAGTCCTTAGTAGGTATGAGCTTCGAGTTCGAGTCAAACTCATGTTCGACTCGAACATCGGCTGTTCGCCAGTTCGCTGAACAGCGAACAATTTGGGGTGTTCGCAGCAAATTCGAATGCCGCGGAACACCCTTTAAAGTCTATGGGAGAAATCAAAAGTGCTAATTTTAAAGGCTTATATTCATGGTATTGTCATAAAAAGTGTTTGGGGACCTGGGTCCTGCCCCAGGGGACATGGATCAATGCAAAAAAAAGTTTTAAAAACAGCCGTTTTTTGGGAGCAGTGATTTTAATAATGCTTAAAGTGAAACAATAAAAGTGTAATATTCCTTTAAATTTTGTACCTGGGGGGTGTCTATAGTATGCCTGTAAAGGGGCGCATGTTTCCCGTGTTTAGAACAGTCTGACAGCAAAATGACATTTCAAAGGAAAAAAAGTCATTTAAACTACTTGCGGCTATTAATGAATTGCCGGTCCGACAATACACATAAAAGTTTATTGATAAAAACTGCATGGGAATTCCCCACAGGGGAACCCCGGCCAAAATTTTAAAAAAAAATGGCGTGGGGTCCCCCTCGAAATCTATACCAGACCCTTCAGGTCTGGTATGGATTTTAAGGGGAACCACGCACCAAAATTAAAAAAAAAAAACAGCGTGGGGTCCCCCCAAAAATCCATACCAGACCCTTATCTGAGCACGCAACCTGGCAGGCTGCAGGAAAAGAGGGGGGACAAGAGAGCGCCCCTCCTCCTGAACCGTACCAGGCCACATGCCCTCAACATTTGGAGGGTGCTTTGGGGTAGATCCCCAAAACACCTTGTCCCCATGTTGATGGGGACAAGGGCCTTATCCCCACAACCCTTGCCCGGTGGTTGTGGAGGTCTGCGGGCAGGGGGCTTATCGGAATCTGGAAGTCCCCTTTAACAAGGGGACCCCCAGATCCTGGCCCTCCCCCCTGTGTGAAATGGTAAGGGGGTACAAAAGTATCCCTACCATTTCACTAAAAAAGTGTCAAAAATGTTAAAAATGACAAGAGACCGTTTTTGACAATTCCTTTATTTAAATGCTTCTTCTTTCTTCTATCTTCTATCTTCCTTCGGTTTGTTCCTCCATCTTCTTCTTCTTCTGTTTCTTCTGGTTCTTCTGTCTCTTCCTCTGGTGTTCTCGTCCGGCATCTTCCTCCGCGGCGTCGGCGTCTTCTTCCCTTCTTCTCCTCGGGCCGCTCCGCATCCATGATGGCATGGAGGGAGGCTCCCACTGTGTGACGCTTCTCTCTTCATCTTCTTCTCTTCATCTTCTTGTCTTCATCTTCTTTTTGGGCAGCTCCGCATCCATGATGGCATGGAGGGAGGCTCCCGCTGTGTGACGCTTTTCCTCTTCTGACGGTTCTTAAATAACGGGGGACGGAGCCACCCGGTGACCCCACCCCACTCTGACGCACAGGGACTTGACGGGGACTTCCCTGTGGCATTCCCTGTGACATCAGAAGGGGGCGGAGTTACATAACCCCGCCCCCCTATGACGCCAAGGGTTGTGGGGATGAGGCCCTTGTTCTCATCAACATGGGGACAAGGTGTTTTGGGGGGCTACCCCAAAGCACCCTCCCAATGTTGAGGGCATGTGGCCTGGTACAGTTCAGGAGGGGGGGCGCTCTCTCGTCCCCCCCCTCGTTTCCTGCATCCTGCCAGGTTGCGTGCTCGGATAAGGGTCTGGTATGGATTTTTAGGGGGACCCCACGCCATTTTCTCTTACATTTTGGCGCGGGGTTCCCCTTAAAATCCATACACGACCTGAAGGGTCTGGTATGGATTTTGAGGGGGACCCCATGCCATTTTTTTAAAAAATTTTGGCGGGGGTTCCCATTAATATCCATACCAGACCTGAAGGGCCTGGTATGGAATTTAGGGGGGCCCCCCCACGTCATTTTTTTTATTTTGGTTCAGGGTTCCCCTGTGGGGAATTCCCATGCTGTTTTTATCAATGAACTTATACAGTATGTGTATTGTCGGACCGGCAATTCATTAATAGCTGCAAGTAGTTTTAAATGACTTTTTTTCCTTTGAAATGTCATTTTGCTGTCAGACTGTTCTAAAAATGGGAAACATGCACCCCTTTAGAGGCATACTATAGACACCCCCCAGGTACGAAATTTAAAGGGATATTACACTTTTATTGTTTCACTTTAAGCATTATTAAAATCACTGCTCCCGAAAAAACGGCCTTTTTAAAAACTTTTTTCTGCATTGATCCATGTCCCCTGGGGCAGGACCCAGGTCCCCAAACACTTTTTATGACAATAACTTGCATATAAGCCTTTAAAATTAGCACTTTTGATTATTCATGTTCATGTCCCATAGACTTTAACGGTGTTCGCGTGTTCGAACAAATTTTTTGCCTGTTCGCAAGTTCTGGTGCGAACCGAACAGGGGGGGTGTTCAGCTCATCCCTAGTCCTTAGAAGAGGGGTTCAATTCCCTCCAGGAGTCAATTAGGCCCAGGTCGTGAAGTATACGGGCTATACAGAGATTCTGTTTAGGTGTTTTTTTTTTAATGTGGCCTGTCCTGGGCTGACCTATCCAGCATATGATCAAATGTGATATTGGAAGAGGGGCTGAGTAAGGGGATTGTGTGGGAGGGCCATAAAGCAGTGGTGAGAGGCGAACTGATCTCTCAGGGATCTAGACTGAAGAAAGCTAGGCAAGCAGACTTTGACAGGGTACTTCAAGCGCTTCAGCAGGCGGAACTTAGACGCAAACAGAGCAGTGACCCGGAGACTTTGAGGGCTTTGACAGATTTGAGAGAATTGTTCTCTCGGCTGCTGGACAGACAGGCAAACAGACGAATGCGATACTTGTCGCACAAATACTATGAGCATGGCAACAAATGTGGCCGTATGTTGGCTAGAGCCCTTAGGAAAAAACGAGCGCTCATGTATGTGCATAGGTTACGCCTCCCCACAAGTGATTACATGGTTAGGCCCTCCCAGATAGCCTCTGGATTCCGGGACTATTACAATACATTATATAACCTAAACTCGACACAGACCCCAGAGACCCAGGCCGTATGGAAAAAAAACATTCAAGCATACCTGACTGCTTCTGGGCTGCCTGAACTGACAGACGAACAATGTTCCGCATTAGAAGCACCCATCACAGTCACTGAGATAGAATCCACTGTGAATTCTTTGCCTAACGGAAAGAGTCCAGGCCCTGATGGGTTCTCCAAGGCCTATTATAAGGTGTTTCTACCTCTGCTATCCGAATCAATGTGTAACTACTTTAATTCCATAGCAGAAGGCGCAGTTATCCCTAGTGAAGCCTTACTAGCTCATATTTCAGTAATACCTAAGGAAGGGAAGGACCCCACTATGCCCCAAAGCTACAGACCCATATCCCTTCTCAACGGTGATATTAAAATACTAGCCAAGATTCTTGCGACCAGACTGAAACACCTAATCCCACTAATAATCCACCCCGACCAAACAGGGTTCATTACTGGAAGGGAAGCTAGGGACAACTCAATCAGAGCAATCCACCTAATTCATTGGGCACGAGCCTCCCCCACATCCCCCCCTTACTTGATCCTGTCCACCAATGCGGAGAAAGCCTTCAATCGGGTGGACTGGACTTTTTTACGGGCTACGCTGGAAGCTTTGGGCCTTCGCACCCATATGCTTACTTGGATAATGCTTGGATATTCAGACCCACATGCTCAAGTAAAAGTGAATGGTTTCCTCTCCACGAGATTCCCGATCAGAAATGGCACGAGACAGGGGTGCCCTCTTTCCCCACTCTTGTTCGCCCTTGTGCTGGAACCATTTCTGCGCACTGTTAGGGCAAACCCAGATATTAAGGGGCTCACGGTAGGTCCTATAGAGCATAAACTTTCGGCCTATGCTGACGATGTGCTATTCCACATCACAGAGCCTCTGGTCTCTTTGCCTAATCTGATGCGGGAACTTCAAAATTTCGGAGAGTTGTCTAATTTCAAAATCATCTACAAGAAATCAGAGATATTACCCATTCAAATGACACCCTCCCTGACAGACCGTTTAAAAACTGCCTTCCCGTTCACCTGGACTAAATCATCCCTAAAATACTTAGGTATAAGACTGACGGACAGATTTGAAACCTTATTTACCACCAATTTTCCCTCCCTAATAACAAATGTGAAGAAAGACCTGACCCAGTGGACTAAGACAGCCTTCACTTGGATTGGAAGACTTAATATTATTAAAATGAATGTCCTACCACATGTGCTGTTTAAATGCAGATGATACCTGTGGCCTTACCCAAGAGTTTTTTTACCCAATTATCCAGTACTATATCCACCTTTGTGTGGAACAATAAGAGCCTGAGAATCGCCATTAGATTACTGAGGCGCCACAGGGATGCAGGGGGCCTGAGCCTTCCAGATGCGCAAAAATATTATCGCGCTATGGTCCTACAAAGGATACTTAATTGGCGCTTCCACACACACTCCAAAATATGGGTCTTTTTAGAAAAATATATGGCGGGAAGAAATCTGGCATATGCCCCGTGGTTGGCCCGGGAGCACAGGGGTTTGTCAACTTTTGCGTCTCCATTAACGACCCAGCTTCTGAAAGCCTGGGACCGACTTAATACCAATATAGAATTGGCGCCCCCTGTGTCACCTCTGGCCCCGCTGGGAGGATACCAGTGGTTTCTGCCTGGGGAACAGACAGGATTTTTTGGTTCCTGGGTAGATGACAGTAATGCCAGCTGTGGTAAATTGATGGAAAGTAGTAAATTAGTCTCACTAGAAACCCTCAGAGCCCCGTCAGGGAGTTTCCCTATGGACTTTTGGCGATATAGGCAACTTCACCATTTTTTCAAACAACACGGGAGCTCCATAAGAGATACTTCCTCCCTTACACCGTTTGAATGCCTATTCGCAGATGAAGAGCCGATTCCACACATGATCTCTGCACTGTATCAGTTACTCAGCTTTGCTTCTCCAATAGTGAAACCACCATACATTAGGGCATGGGAATGAGACCTTGGAGTAGTTTTTACCCCTGCTCAACTATCTGCCCTTTATCAACTCACTCGGTCCAGCTCCATTGACTCTAAGACGCAAGAAATGAATTACAAAATAATGATGCGCTGGTACCGAGTACCGGCAGCGTTAGTGAAAATATATCCAGCTACATCGGAATTATGCTGGAGAGGTTGTGGTCACAAAGGCACTCTACTCCACATTTGGTGGGATTGTCCTGCGATTAAATTTTACTGGGAGGATATTAAATCACAAATTAAAGATATCATGGGCATTGACATTCCTCTCTCTCCGGAGCACTTCCTGCTGCACATTCCTCCCATGCCAATACGCCAGTATAAGAAAAGTATACTGCCTCACCTGCTTAATGCAGCAAAGCGGCTTCTCCCTATATACTGGAAATGACCGCAAGTCCCATCCAGAGAGGAGTGGTATCGCAGGGTAGGAGGTATCCGTGAGGCAGAGGATTGGATTGCCACATGTAAAGGTGTTCGTGACCGCTTCACAGCGATGTGGCAACCCTGGACAATATATACCTCAGACTTAAGTCACATTCCTTCTAGCCTAGACATAGCCCTTCTTGAGCTAGCTGATCCATCCTTGAAAGGGCGCCTTACTGGCCCACAAAGGGGAGCAGCGAACCGAGACCCAAGGTAAAATAAGGTGAAAAACACTTGAGGGAGACACATCCCCTTCCCTTGTTCTATTTTTAATAGGAGTGGTACTGCCAGGAGGGCCTCGACTGGGGGCGGAGCTAGACGCAGGTTCCCAGGTATGCTCCAGACTATGTCTTCTTCTCTTTTTTCCTTTTCTTTTTCCTAAATACTGTATTGAGTCTTAACTAGTTATGGATGTTTGTTTAAAGACAAGATAATATGTTTGGTGCCAGGTGACGAATAAGCAATGACTAAGTAAAGAAACCAGACGGTCTTTGGAGATTTATAGCCATGAAACATCCTGGTCTGGGGGAGTACTAACAATATGGTACTTATATGGCTATCACATGTGATCTTGCAGGGGGCCGGGGGGGCGGGGGTGTGGAGAGAGGTTAGTTGGAGGCGTATGTTGCCCCCCTCTCTCCGCGCGCTCCCACTCGGCCTTCCTTGTAACCTGTCTGCACAACTGAACTTAGCTTAAAATTTAAGAAAGATTTGTCAAATTATTATAGTCCAGGGACTAAGGCAAACGCACTTCTACATTTTGTCACCTGGCGGACTGTTGGTTTTTTTGTTTTTTCCTTTTCCTTTTATCAACACTAGGGATGAGCTTCGTGTTCGAGTCGAACCCATGTTCGACTCGAACATCGCCTGTTCGACCGTTCGCCGAATTGCGAACGTTATGGGCCGTTCGCGCTAAAGTCGTGTGGCGCGTCACGGCCCATAATTCACTGCGGCATCACAGTGCATTGCTGGCTGATGATTGGCCAAGCATGCACTATGACCCGCATGCTTGGCCAATCACAGCGCCGTCAGTAGAGAGAGCTGTAATTGGCCAAAGCCAGGGTGGCTTTGGCCAATTATGGCTCAGGGGATTTAGTACACACCCCACACTATATAAGGCCGCCTGCACGGCGGCCCTGTGTAGTGTGTGTTCCGGTGTGCTGAGAGATAGAGAGAGAGAGAGACAGTGTCATTTGATTTGAGTTAGATAGATTAGGCAGAACAGTCAGTCAGTTAGCTGCACTTACAGTGTATTGTGTATATATATGCATCCCAGGTGTTGCATATATATATATATACACTGTATTCAGTTTAGCTAGATCCGTTCCTGTTATCTTCTATCTAGACTATTTACATTTAATGCAGTGCGTCCTGCTCACAGTGTTCAGCTAGATCCGTTCCTGCTATTTACATTTAGTGCAGTGCGTCCTGCTCACAGTGTTCAGCTAGATCCGTTCCTGTTATCTTCTAGACTATTTACATTTAGTGCAGTGCGTCCTGCTCACAGTGTTCAGCTAGATCCGTTCCTGCAATTTACATTTAGTGCAGTGCGTCCTGCTCACAGTGTTCAGCTAGATCCGTTCCTGCTATTTACATTTAGTGCAGTGCGTCCTGCTCACAGTGTTCAGCTAGATCCGTTCCTGCTATTTACATTTAGTGCAGTGCGTCCTGCTCACAGTGTTCAGCTAGATCCGTTCCTGTTATTTACATTTAGTGCAGTGCGTCCTGCTCACAGTGTTCAGCTAGATCCGTTCCTGCTATTTACATTTAGTGCAGTGCGTCCTGCTCACAGTGTTCAGCTAGATCCGTTCCTGTTATCTTCTAGACTATTTACATTTAGTGCAGTGCGTCCTGCTCACAGTGTTCAGCTAGATCCGTTCCTGCTATTTACATTTAGTGCAGTGCGTCCTGCTCACAGTGTTCAGCTAGAGCCGTTCCTGCTATTTACATTTAGTGCAGTGCGTCCTGCTCACAGTGTTCAGCTAGATCCGTTCCTGTTATCTTCTAGACTATTTACATTTAGTGCAGTGCGTCCTGCTCACAGTGTTCAGCTAGATCCGTTCCTGCTATTTACATTTAGTGCAGTGCGTCCTGCTCACAGTGTTTAGCTAGATCCGTTCCTGTTATCTTCTAGACTATTTACATTTAGTGCAGTGCGTCCTGCTCACAGTGTTCAGCTAGATCCGTTCCTGTTATCTTCTAGACTATTTACATTTAGTGCAGTGCGTCCTGCTCACAGTGTTCAGCTAGATCCGTTCCTGTTATCTTCTAGACTATTTACATTTAGTGCAGTGCGTCCTGCTCACAATGTTCAGCTAGATCCGTTCCTGTTATCTTCTAGACTATTTACATTTAGTGCAGTGCGTCCTGCTCACAGTGTTCAGCTAGATCCGTTCCTGTTAAATTCCTACTGACAGGCAGGCTTGTCTGGTTACAGTATATAAAGCTACCTGAAGAAAATTACAGGTGTTCTATTTGATCCTATTAGTACCACGGTCAGGCAGCTAGACTATTTACATTTAGTACAGTGCGTCCTGCTCACAGTGTTCAGCTAGATCCGTTCCTGTTATCTTCCTACTGACAGGCAGGCTTGTCTGGTTACAGTATATAAAGCTACCTGAAGAAAATTACAGGTGTTCTATTTGATCCTATTAGTACCACGGTCAGGCAGCTAGACTATTTACATTTAGTACAGTGCGTCCTGCTCACAGTGTACAGCTAGATCCGTTCCTGTTATCTTCCTACTGACAGGCAGGCTTGTCTGGTTACAGTATATAAAGCTACCTGAAGAAAATTACAGGTGTTCTATTTGATCCTATTAGTACCACGGTCAGGCAGCTAGACTATTTACATTTAGTACAGTGCGTCCTGCTCACAGTGTTCAGCTAGATCCGTTCCTGTTATCTTCCTACTGACAGGCAGGCTTGTCTGGTTACAGTATATAAAGCTACTTGAAGAAAATTACAGGTGTTCTATCCCAGCTTAGTGCAGCTACAGGCCATTAGTATGTCTGGAAGGCCAAGAAGGAGAGGCAGACAGTCACAAGCCAATAAGAGAGGGCAAGCAGGCTCTGTGTCTAGTGCTGGTCATGGAGACGGTGCATCCTCATCAGCACGTGGCCATGGGACACGCTTGGCCTTTTTTTCGGCAGCTGGCCGTGTTGAGCCGCAACATGCGGAAGACTTGGTCGAGTGGATGACCAAGCCGTCCTCATCCTCCTCATCCTCTCTCACCCATGCCCAGGGTGCTTTGTCTGGCAAAGCAGCGGCCTCTTCCCTCAGCTCAATGTCATCAGTGACTCCTTCCCTAGCTCCACCATGTCCTCATGAGGATTCCCTCGAACTGTTTGACCACAGTGTTGGGTACATGCTCCAGGAGGATGCCCAGCGTTTGGAAGGCTCTGATGACGATACTGAGCTCGATGAAGGCAGTAACATGAGCACGGACAGAGGGGGTGCCCAAGAAGGACAGCAATCTGGCAGTCATGCTCCCCCTGCTGCAGCATACTGCCAGGTTTGCTCCAGTGATGAGGAGGGAGGGGATGATGAGGTCACTGACTCAACGTGGGTGCCTGATAGGAGAGAGGAGGAGGAGGAGGAGGAGGAGCAGGCGGCGGCACATCACCAACGAGGCAGGATGCCCTCCAGGGGCCAGCCTAAGGGCAGCACATTGACTGCATCACACCCCAAAGCTCCACATGTGCAGGGCGCTGCAGTCTCTGCGCGTTATTCAAAAAGTTCTTTGGTGTGGGCCTTTTTTGAGACGAGTGCATCAGATCGCACCGCTGCTATTTGCAACATATGTCTCAAGCGTATCTCGCGTGGCCAAAACATCTCCCGCTTGGGTACCACATGCTTGACCAGACATATGTTGACCTGCCATGCAGTTCGTTGGCAAGCGTATCTAAAAGACCCACACCAAAGAACAAAGAGGATCTCTCCTTGCTCCTCATCAGCTGAGATTTCCAACCCCACTAGACCTTCAGTCCTCTCTGAGACCTGCAGTGAGAGGAATGAAGGTGTAGAATTAGGTGTGTCACAGCCAAGTACTTGTGGGCAATCTGCTTTTGGTACACCGACGTCAGATTGTACCAGGCAAATTTCCCTGCCCCAGCTGCTGCACCGCCGAACGAAGTTTGCTCCCAGCCATCCACATGCCCAGCGGTTGAATGCTAGCTTGGCAAAATTGCTAGCACTTCAACTGCTGCCTTTTCAGTTGGTAGACTCTGCCCCCTTCCGTGAGTTTGTGGAATGTGCGGTTCCTCAGTGGCAGGTACCCAAATGCCACTTTTTCTCACGGAAGGCGATTCCGGCTCTCTACCGGCATGTGGAAGGCAATGTCCATGCCTCGCTGGACAGGGCGGTCAGTGGTAAGGTGCATATTACCGCTGACTCATGGTCCAGCAGGCATGGACAGGGACGTTACCTAAGTTTCACGGCGCATTGGGTGACTCTGCTGGCAGCTGGGAAGGATGCAGGACAAGGTGCAGTAGTGTTGGAGGTTGTTCCGCCACCACGCCTCCAAAATGCTGATTGTGACACACCTCTCTCCTCCACCCCCTCCTCTTCTTCTTCCTCCATGGCCTCTTCCTCGGAACCAGCGGTGCTCCGTAGGCGTTCAAGGGGCTACGCAAGTACGCAGGCCAAAAGATGCCATGCGGTGCTTGAGCTGGTGTGCTTGGGGGACAGGAGCCACACTGGGGCAGAGGTTCTGTCAGCTCTGCAGGGGCAGGTTCAGAGGTGGTTGACGCCACGCCAACTTAAGGCAGGAATGGTGGTTTGCGACAATGGCACCAACCTCCTCTCTGCCCTCCGACAGGGACAAATGACCCATGTGCCCTGTTTGGCTCACGTCCTTAACTTGGTGGTGCAGCGGTTCTTGGGCAGGTACCCGGGCTTACAGGATGTCCTGAGGCAGGCCAGGAAAGTCTGTGTGCATTTCCGCCGGTCATATAATGCCAGTGCTCGGCTGACGGACCTCCAAAAGGAATTTAACCTGCCCAAGAACCGCCTAATCTGTGACATGCCCACCAGGTGGAACTCAACGTTGGCCATGCTGCAGCGGCTGCACACGCAGCAGAGGGCCATCAATGAGTACCTGTGCGACTATGGCACCAGGACAGGGTCAGGGGAGCTTGGTTTTTTTTCCCCACGCCAGTGGGCCATGATCAGGGATGCATGCACTGTCCTGTCACCATTTGAGGAGGCCACGAGGATGGTGAGCAGTGACAGTGCATGCATCAGTGACACTGTCCCCCTTGTCCACCTGTTGGAGCACACGCTGCGTGGAATAATGGACAGGGCACTTGAGGCAGAACAGAGGCAGGAAGAGGAGGACTTCCTTAGCTCTCAAGGCCCCCTTTATCCAGACAGTGTTCCTGCGTGCCCGCCGATCACACAGGAAGAGGACGAGGAGGAAGAGGAGGAGGAGGAAGATTGTGTCAGTATGGAGGTGGAGCCTGGCACTCAGCATCAGCAGCAGTCTTTAAGGGATCAGTCCCAAGAAACACATGGACTTGTACGTGGCTGGGAGGAGGTGGCTGCGGACCATGTCGTTCTTAGTGACCCAGAGGACTCCGGACCGAATGCCTCAGCAAACCTACGCTGCATGGCCTCCCTGATCCTGCAAAGCCTGCGTAAGGATCCTCGTATTCGTGGTATCAAGGAGAAGGACCAATACTGGCTGGCAACCCTCCTTGATCCACGTTACAAGGGTAAGGTTGCGGACCTTATCTTGCCATCGCAGAGGGAGCAGAGGATGAAACATCTTCGGGAGGCCTTGCAGAAAGGTCTGTGCAACGCGTTCCCAGAGACTGGGAGGTTACAAACTCCTGTTTCTGGACAACGTGTTGCTGAGGCTTCGGTCAGTCAAAGAAGGAGCGGTGGAGAAGGTGGCCGTCTGACCGATGCATTCAGACAATTTTTTGGTCCGCAGCCCCAAGGTATGATCGGTTCCAGCAACCATCGCCAGCGTCTGTTTTACATGGTGCAGGAATACCTAGGGGCAAGAGCAGACTTGGACACCTTTCCCATCGAAAATCCTCTGGGTTACTGGGTCTTGAGGATGGATCACTGGCCAGAGCTTGCACAGTATGCAATTGAGCTACTGGCCTGTCCTGCATCCAGCGTTCTTTCGGAACGCACATTCAGTGCTGCTGGAGGCGTGGTAACCGATCACAGGGTGCGTCTGTCCACCGACTCGGTCGATCGGCTGACCTTCATAAAAATGAATGAGTCTTGGATCACCACCAGCTACCAAGCACCTGATGCTGATGTAACCGAATAATTTTTTTTGAAATCTCAGATCCCTTCAAAGACTGCCTATGCTGATGCTGAGTGACTATCCCTGAGTAATTATCCTCTTCCTCCTCAATCATCACGCTGATAGCTTGTAAGAACATTTTTGGTTCTGGGCGCCACCACCAGTGCCTAAGGCACAATTTTTCAGCCCCTGTTTAACAGGGGCGTGTAATTACAATTTTTGATGTAATACTTTGCAGCAGGGCTCGTTCCTGCATTCCAACTAGAGTGTCTGTGAGGGGTTGCAGTGTTGTGGCACCAGCACCAGTGCCTAAGGCCCAATTTTTCTGCCCCTGTCTAACAGGGGCGTGTAATTACAATTTTTGATGCAATACTTTGCAGCAGGGCTCGTTCCTGCGTTCCAACTAGAGTGTCTGTGAGGGGTTGCAGTGTTGTGGCACCAGCACCGGTGCCTAAGGCCCAATTTTTCTGCCCCTGTCTAACAGGGGCGTGTAATTACAATTTTTGATGCAATACTTTGCAGCAGGGCTCGTTCCTGCGTTCCAACTAGAGTGTCTGTGAGGGGTTGCAGTGTTGTGGCACCAGCACCAGTGCCTAAGGCCCAATTTTTCTGCCCCTGTCTAACAGGGGCGTGTAATTACAATTTTTGAAGCAATACTTTGCAGCAGGGCTCGTTCCTGCGTTCCAACTAGAGTGTCTGTGAGGGGTTGCAGTGTTGTGGCACCAGCACCAGTGCCTAAGGCCTAATTTTTCAGCTCCTGTTCAACAGGGGCATGTAATTACAATTCTTGATCTAATATTTCACAGCAGGGCCCTGTGAGGGCTTACAGTGTTGTGGCCACAGCAACACCTAAGGCCCAAATTTCTGCTGAGTATATAGGGCAGGACCCTACTTTCAAACATCTAACTTACAAACGACTCCTACTTGCAAACGGAAGGAGACAACAGGAAGTGAGATGAAATCTACCCCTAGGAAGGGAAATTCTCTCCTGTAAGAGTTAATATGGGAAAACAATTTCTCCTTTCCACTGATGCTTTGCAATCCTTGTTCCACAAAAAAACCCAAATTTTCAAAAAACATTTTTCATTGGGACAAAAAAGTGAGGTGAAATCTTCTGAAGAGGAGGAAAGACAGCAAAACAAATGTCACAGGGGTGATAACCCTTCCCTATGTTTTCCAAAAAGCTTAGAAAAGATTTTTTGGCTGGAGCTAAACACGTTAAAAATGTTCAAAATTACAAACAGATTCTACTTAACAACAAACCTACAGTCCCTGTCTTGTTTGCACCGCCTGTATACTGCTGTTCAGAGTATATAGGGCCTGGTGGCCCCACACCTTTCCTTATTTTAATTTGGGTGCGGGGTTCCCCTTAATATCCATACAAGACCCAAAGGGCCTGGTAATGGACTGGGGGGTACCCATGCCGTTTGTCTCACTGATTTTCATCCATATTGCCATGACCCGACATGACATTAAACCCGCAAGCAGTTTTAAATGAGATTTTTTCCTTTAAAAATGATATTTGGTGCAGGGACTGTTCTAAACATGGGAAACACGCGTCACTTTACAGGCATACTATAGACACCCCCCAGGTACGATATTTAAAGGAATATTTCACTTTTTTTTTTTTACTTTAAGCATCATTAAAATCACTGCTCCCGAAAAAACGGCCGTTTTTAAAAGTTTTTTTTGCATTGATACATGTCCCCTGGGGTAGGACCCGGGTCCCCAAACCCTTTTTAGGACAATACCATGCAAATTAGCCTTTAAAATGAGCACTTTTGATTTCGAACGTTCGAGTCCCATAGACGTCAATGGGGTTCTAACGTTCGTGCGAACTTTCGGTCCGTTTGCGGGTTCTGGTGCGAACCGAACCGGGGGGTGTTCGGCTCATCCCTAATCAACACTAGCTACACCAGTAATAATGTGACTGTCTAGTGTTTCATATATATTACTGATAGTATTGAAGTTTTTGTTTTTCTTTCTTTATTATTCTTTCTCTTTTTTTGTTGAAAAATAAGAAAAACTGGCTGGTATATCACCTAAAAACCGTCTATCTAGATAGATGTAAGTTTATACTCACAGTTTTATAATTTTGAAATGTGATACCCTGTCTTTAATAAATAAAGATTTATAAAAAAAAATTGGAATCGCCACCTATAATTACTCTTCCTTCTAGCAGTGGGGAGAGAGTTGACAACATGGAGGCAAATAAGTGTGCTTGACCTCGGTTCGGGGCATAGTAGGAAATGATGGAGTACAGTACTCCCTCAATGTACACTTTGACCAGTATGTATCTACCTTCCGTGTCCTTAACTGTGTGTGTGTGTGTGTGTGTGTACGAATGGAATTCGTTTAGCTAATAGGATGACGACCCCCCTTCTCTTAGAGTCCGCATTTTCCAAATAGAAAGTGGGCAAGTTACGGTGGAGAAAGGAAGGGGTGTAGCTGGAGGGAAAATGGGTCTCCTGTAGTAACATAATATCAAGGCTTCTGGCATGATAGCTTTGAAAGGCCTTTCGGCGTTTGGAGGGTGAGTTAAGACCCCGCACATTATGTGAAGCTATCTTTAAAGCTAATTGGTGAGGGTTCGAATCAGCCATGAGCGAGTGGGGGAGTTAGCGAATATGTATAAGGGGAGCTTACCTCTGTCTCTGGAGAGCGGAGATCATCTCTTGAGGACCTGGGAACCTGTGGGCGCCTTGAGGAAAAATCGGAAGGTGTTCTCCGCGAAGGCTCCTGAAGTAAGTGGCTGCGAAGGGTGGGGGAGTGGAGAAAGGACATAGGAAGAGGAGAGAGGAGGAAGGAGGAGATGAGAAGAGAGAGTGAGGGAAAAGAAATCATTAGTACCAACAAATATACTTTTAATGCAGTTACAGGACTGGCAAGCCTAGTCCTAGTCCGAGCCCCCCAGACAGGGGGAATCGAAGAGGATACAACCACGTAAGGGGTTGTGTACCTGGTGTCACCAGAGGGATATTAATCCCTCTATGCCACAACAGAAGGGGTGGCATGTTGGGCCACTCCGGCCGTCAGGTCCCCCTATGAGGAAAAATGTCATTGTGAGACCTGAGAAGGCGAGTATAATGAAAAATACTCAAGATCAAACCAACCAAAAGCATCATAACAGTAAAAACACACATTAACTGCAAAAAAGAAAAGAACATTGGGGTTTCCTTGCAGGGGAAGGAGGGAGGGGAAGGAAGGGAGGGAGGAGGTGGGTGATAGGGAAACCAATTAGGGAAGAATAACTAGAGGGATCAAAACTTTGTGCATATAAAACACTCTTAATCAGAGACCAGCCCTGCCAGGGGGTGAGGCAGGAGGAAAGACAGGTATCCCAATTAGCGATTGAAGGGGCTAATGAGGCCCATCTCAGTGAGACCAGAGGTCTAATGAGTTCATCAGCGATCAAACGTGTGTAGGGCAAATCACTACACAAGAGGGTGGGGCAGACTTCCAGCCCAAAAAATAGGGGTAACACATCCCGTTAGGGAATAAAGGGAGGGCAGATCATCTCAGGGGGTGAGAGTCTCGCTGTATCTTTGGTAGTTGCTTGTTCCACAGCGGGGTCAGTGGGCTACCCGGGGGGGGGTCGCTTGGAGGAGCTAGTCTTGGCTGCTGGTTGCTGAGGTGCTAATTCTTGGGAGATAAATCCCAATTGTAACAGCAAGCGTTCGCCGTCTTGAAAGTTGGTGAATCCGTATGATTTGTCTCTGAATTGAAACTGAAGACGGAAGGGAAATGACCAACGATATTTGATGGATTTCTGAGCAAGAATCTCAAGGAGAGGCTTGAGGGATCTCCGCTTTTGGATAGTGGTAGGGGAGATATCCACAAAAATTTGGATCTTGTTATCCTGGAATGTGAGGTTACCCAGATTGCGGGTTCTTCTCATAACATCTTTTTTAATGTCATAATAATGGGGTTTGACTACAATGTCCCTCGGGAGCCAGTCCTGGCGGGGGAGCTGTAGGGCTCTGTGTGCTCTGTCAAGTTTGAGTCTTTGGCCCTGGATGTCCGTTATAATGTCTTTGATGAAAAGTTTGACCATGCTTGGTATATCCGTAACTGATTCAGGGATCCCCCTTGTACCTTCTGCTCCTGTTTTCCAAATTGTCTAATTTGACCAATGTAGCTTCAAGTTGATCTTGTAGTGTTTGGATGCAGGTGGTGTTTTGGTTGGTGCGGGCGGAAGTGTTATCCACTGCCTGCTCAATGGCGTCCATACGGGCTCCTAGGCTCTGCAAATTAGCCTTAATGGTAGTTGTAATTTGTGAAGCATTTTGGGCAAGGCCTGCAGCCAGCATTTCAGAGAAGCTGTGCAGCAAATGATTCATGTCAGGGTGATAGGCTGACGGCATGGGGGAGGTCTGCTGGATGCCTGCAAGGCCTAGTGGGGAGTTCATCATGGGAGTGTGGAGGAGATCCCCCATTGTCCTGCTCAGCAGGGATTCGATAGAGGCAGGGGAGATCCCCTGGGGATACTGGTACTCACGGGGGTTGCCAGCAAGGGACTGGGCTGCTGTTGTAGTGATGGCAAGTCAGCAATGGTGTCCTGCTCCTCTGTGCCTCCTCGTGCTAATGCTGTGGCCACCATCTTGGACAGTGCAGGGGTCACTAGATTAAAGTCCAGCTGGTGGATAACTTATCTTTCTGGGAGGCTGGAGCGTCCGGGAGGTGTGGGGGTCAGTATGTGGTGGGTTCTGCTCGATCTGATAGTTTGTGGGGCTGAAAAAAGGCTGGAGCAGCACGGAGCTCACGGCTACAGCGTCCTCCTGGGAGTCCCGCGCATGCCACCCGGCAACTGGTGTTTTCTATTAAACAAGGTCTAAATGGGCCATTGACATGCATCACATTTGAACTTAGGAATGTGTCTGTGCAAAGTTCAACTAAATGAAATCCCCTCTTATTTTTGCTTGGGGATAGAGTGCAGAGGCATTAGAAGTCGTGTCAGTTTTTGGGGCTGTCTGCAGGCCTGATAGGGTGAAGACACCTCCCAAATTTTGACACCTTCTCCTTCAAATTTATTCACTTCCTGTCACATAGCAAAAACAGGATGTAAGGGTAAAACCCTACCAATGTCTTTCCTTGGGGACACCCAGGTCAATCTAAATAGTTTCCCCATTAGGTAAATTGCACTCTAGCATTTTGCTCTGTACACCCCAAATGATTAGGTATCTTATGCCGCGTACACACGAGCGGACTTTACTTCAGACTTTGTCCTGCGTACTTTTCGACGGACTTTACGGCGGACTTTCCAAATGAACGGACTTGCCTACACACAATCAACCAAAGTCTGACGGATTCATACAAGATGACGTACAACCGGACTAAAACAAGGAAGTTCATAGCCAGTAGCCAATAGCTGCCCTAGCGTCGGTTTTTGTCCATCGGACTAGCATACAGACGAGCGGACTTTTCGACCTAACTCGAGTCCGTCAGACAGATTTAAAACATGTTTCCTTTCTAGGTCCGTCAAACTTTTGAGAAAACAAAGTCTGCTGGTGCCAACACATGATCGAATTGTCTGAAGGACTCCGGTTCACCGTACCAAGTATGCCGTAAAGTCCGGTCGTGTGTACGCAGCATTAGATTTTGGGGTTTATTTACTAAAGGCAAATCCACTTTGCACTACAAGTGCTGTTGGTGGAGATCCGAGGGGGGACATGCAAGGAAAATAAAAAAACACCATCTTTGCTTCTACATGATTGGATGTTAAAATCACCAGTGCTTCCCCTCAGCGACTACACTTGTATTGCAGAGTACCTTTAATAAGCCCCAAAATACCTAAGAATTTGGTGTGTACACAAGTGCTAGAGTGCAATTTGCCTAATGGGGACACTAGTTAGATTGACCTGTGTGTCCCAAAGGAAAGACATTGGTAGGGTTTTACCCTCACTTCATGTTTGACTATGTGACAGAAAGTGAAGACAATTTTCAGAAAAGGGACACAAAGCCCAACCTAAAAAAGACAAGCAGGGGTTCTAATACTCACTTGGTTTCCCTCAAATGCCCACAATTAGAATAGGATTGTCTTGAGCTAGATTTTAGCTCAGTGCTCTAAATCAGTGCTTCTCAACCCTGCCCTCAAGTACCCCCAACAGGCCACGTTTGCAGGTTTTCCTTTATCTTGCACAGGTGCTTTAAATCACAGCCAATGGCTTGGTATTTTGGACAGCTATTTAAGCTAAGATAAATCCCCAAAACATGTCCTGTCGGGGGTACTTGAGAACTGAGGCTGAGACCCACTGCGCTAACATGGAAAATTGAATACTTACCTCTCTGCAATTTCTTTTCTGGTGCCTATCCATGGCAACATACGCACAATTAGGGATGAGCTTCGAGTTCGAGTCAAACCCATGTTCAACTCGAACATCGCATGTTCGACCGTTCGTGGCTTTGGCCAATTATGGCTCGGGGTTTAGTACATGCCCCACACTATATAAGGCCGCCTGCACGTCGGCCCTCTCTAGTGTGTTCCGGCATTGAGAGAGAGATAGAGAGAGAGAGAGAGACAGTGTCATTTGATTTAAGTTAGATAGCTGCACTTACAGTGTATTGTGTATATATATATGCATCCTAGGTGTTGTGTATATATATATATATATATATATACACACTGTATTCAGTTTAGCTAGATCTGTTCCTGTTATTCTCTTCCTACCAACAGGCAGGCATGTGTTTTTACAGTATTTAAAGCTACCTGAAGAAAATTGCTGGCGTTCTTCTGATCCTATGAGTCCTATTGGCTACAGTATTTACAGTTAGTGTGGTGCGTCCTCTGCACATAGTGCACCTAAAGCTACCTAAAGAAAATTGGTGGTGTTCTTCTGATCCTATTAGTACCGCAGGCATCTGCAGTATTTACAAGTTAGTGTAGTACGTCCTCTGCACAGTGTGCACCTAAAGCTACCTGAAGAAAATTGGTGGTGTTCTTCTGATTCTATTAGTCCCGCAGGCAGCTGCAGTATTTACAAGTTAGTGTAGTGCGTCTTCTGCACAGTGGGCACCTAAAGCTACCTGAAGACAATTGCTGTTGTTCTGATCCTATTAATAACACAGGCAGGCAGCTACAGTATTTACAGTTAGTGTACTGTGTCCTCTGCACAGTGTGCACCTAAAGCTACCTGAAGAAAATTGGTGGTGTTCTTCTGATTCTATTAGTCCCACAGGCAGCTGCAGTATTTACAAGTTAGTGTAGTGCATCTTCTGCACAGTGGGCACCTAAAGCTACCTGAAGACAATTGCTGTTGTTCTGATCCTATTAATACCACAGGCAGGCAGCTACAGTATTTACAGTTAGTGTACTGCGTCCTCTGCACAGTGTGCACCTAAAGCTACCTGAAGACAATTGCTGGTGTTCTCATACTAATAATACTACAGGCAGACAGTTGATTCTGCTAGCTGCAATATCAGTATATATATATACATTCGAGCTTTCTGCAGCTACATCTCACTGCAGGCCATTAGTATGTCTGGAAGGCCAACAAGGAGAGGCAGACAGTCACAAGCCAATAAAAGAGTGCAAGCAAGCTCTGTGTCTAGAGGCAACAGTGCTGGTCGTGGAGACGGTGCATCCTCATCAGCACATGGCCGTGGGACACGCTTGTCCTTTTTTCGGCAGCTGGCCGTGTTCAGCCGCAACATGCGGAAGACTTGGTAGAGTGAATGACCAAGCCGTCCTCATCCTCCTCATCCTCTCTCACCCAGGCTCAGGGTACTTTGTCTGGCAAAGCAGCTGCCAAAGCGGCCTCTTTCCTCGGCTCAATGGCAATGAGCCCAGAGAGAGGGGGTGCCCAAGAAGGACAGCAATCTGGCAGTCATGTTCCCCCAGCTGCAGCATACTGCCAGCTTTGCTCCAGTGATGAGGAGGGAGGGGAAGATGAGGTCACTGACTCCACATGGGTGCCTGATAGGAGAGAGGAGGAGGAGGCACATCACCAACGAGGCAGGATGCCCTCCAGGGGCCAGCTTAAGGGCAGCACACCGACTGCATCACACCGCAGAGCTCTGCATGTGCAGGGCGCTGCTGTCTCTGTGCGTTATTCCAAAAGTTCTTTGATGTGGGCCTTTTTTGAGACAAATGCATCAGATCCCACCGCTGCTATTTGCAAGATATGTCTCAAACGTATCTCGCGTGGCCAAAACAATACCCGCTTGGGCATCACAATCTTGACCAGACATATGTCGACCTGCCATGCAGTTCATTGGGCAAGCGTAGCTAAAAGACCCACACCAAAGAACAAAGCGAACCTTTCCTTGCTCCTCATCAGCTGGGATCTCCAACCCCACTATACCTTCAGTCCTCTCTGAAACCTGCACTGAGAGGAATGAAGGTGTAGAATCAGGTGTGTCACAGCCAAGTACTTGCGGGCAATCTGCTATTGGTACACCAACGTCAGATTGTACCAGGCAAATTTCCCTGCCCCAGCTGCTGCACCGCCGAAAGAAGTTCGCTCCCAGCCATCCATATGCCCAGCGGTTGAATGCTAGCTTGGCTAAATTGCTAGCACTTCAACTGCAGCCTTTTCAGTTGGTAGACTCTGCCCCTTCCATGAGTTTGTGGAATGTGCAGTTCTTCAGTGGCAGGTTCCCAAACGCCACTTTTTCTCACGGAAGGCGATTCCAGCTCCCTACCGGCATGTGGAAGGCAATATCTTGGCCTCGCTGGACAGGGCGGTCAGCGGTAAGGTGCATATTACTGGACAGGGACGTTACCTATCCTTCACCGCACACTGGGTGACTCTTCTGGCAGCTGGGAAGGATGCAGGACAGGGTGCAGTAATGTTAGAGGTTGTTCCGCCACTACGCCTCCAAAATTATACTAGTGGTGATTCTGCCACACCTCTCTCCTCCACCCCCTCCTCTGCTTCTTCCTCCATGGCCTCTTCCTGTGCTGATTTGTCCTCAGAACCAGCAGTGCTCCGTAGGTGTTCAAGGGGCTATGCAAGCACGCAGGCAAAAAGATGCCATGCAGTGCTTGAGCTGGTGTGCTTGGGGGACAGGAGCCACACTGGGGCAGAGATTCTGTCAGCTCTGCGGGGCAGGTTCAGTGGTGGTTGACGCCACGCCAGCTTAAGGAAGGTATGGTGGTTTGCGACAATGGCACAACCTCCTCTCCGCCCTCCGACAGGGACAACTGACCCATGTGACCTGTTTGGTCACATGGGTCCTTAACTAAGTCCTTAACTTGGTGGTGCAGCGGTTCTTGGGCAGGTAAGGAAAGTCTGTGTGCATTTCCACAGGTCATATGATGCCAGTGCTCAGCTGGCTGACCTCCAAAAGGAATTTAACTTGCCCAAGAACCGCCTCATCTGTGACATGCCCACCAGGTGGAACTCAATGTTGGCCATGCTGCAGCCATCAATGAGTACCTATGCGACTATGGCACTAGGACAGGGTCAGGGGATCTTGATTTTTTTCCCCAAGCCAGTGCTATGATCAGGGATGCATGCACTGTCCTGTCACCATTTGAGGAGGCCACGAGGATGGTTAGCAGTGACAGTGCATGCATCAGTGACACTGTCCCCCTTGTCCACCTGTTGGAGCACACGCTGTGTGGAATAATGGACAGGGCACTTGAGGCAGAACAGAGTCAGGAAGAGGAGGACTTCCTTAGCTCTCAAGGCCCCCTTTATCCAGACAGTGTTCCTGCGTGCCCGCCGATCACACAGGAAGAGGACCAAGAGGAGGATTGTGTCAGCATGGAGGTGGAGCCTGGCACTCAGCATCAGCAGCAGTCTTTAAGGGATCATTTCCATTCCGAAGAAACCCATAGACCTGTACGTGGCTGGAAGGAGGTGGCTGCGGATCATGTCATCCTTAGTGACCCAGAGGGCTCTGGACCAAATGCCTCAGCAAACCTACACTGCATGGCCTCCCTAATCCTGCAAAACCTGGAGGAAGGATCCTCACATTCGTGGTATCAAGGGGAGGGATGATTACTGGCTGGCAACCCTCCTTGATCCACATTACAAGGGTAAGGTTGTGGACCTTATTTTGCCATCGCAGAGGGAGCAGAGGATGAAACATCTTCGGGAGGCCTTGCAGAAAGGTTTGTGCAACGCGTTTCCAGAGCCTGGGAGGTTACAATTTCCTGGTCCTCCTGGACAACATGTTGCTGATGCTTCGGTCAGTCAAAGAAGGAGTGGTGGAGAAGGTGGCCGTCTGACCGATGTGTTCAGACAATTTTTTAGTCCACAGCCCCAAGGTCTGATCGGTTCCAGCAACCATCGCCAGCGTCTGATTCACATGGTGCAGGATTACCTAGGGGCAAGATCAGACTTGGACACCTTTCCCACTGAAAATTTCCTGGGTTACTGGGTCTTGAGGATAGATCACTGGCCAGAGCTTGCGCAGTATGCAATTGAGCTACTGGCCTGTCCTGCATCCAGCGTTCTTTTAGAACGCACATTCAGTGCTCCTGGAGGCTGTGTAACCAATCACAGGGTGTGCCTGTCCACCGAATCGGTCAATTGGCTGACCTTCATAAAAATGAATCAGTCTTGGATCACCAGCTACCAAGCACCAGTGCCCAAGACCCAATTTTTCAGCCCCCGTTTAACAGGGGCGTATAATTACAATTTTTGATGCAATACTTTGCAGCAGGGCTCATTCCTGCACTCCAACTAGAGTATCTGTGAGGGGTTGCAGTGTTGTGGCACCAGCACCAATGCCCAAGGCCCAATTTTTTAGCCCGTGTTTAACAGGGGCGTGTAATTACAATTTTTTATGCAATACTTTGCAGCAGGGCTCATTCCTGCACTCCAACTAGAGTATCTGTGAAGGATTGCAGTGTTGTGGCACCAGCACCAGTGCCCAAGGCCCAAATTTTCAGCCCCTGTTTAACAGGGGCGTATAATTACAGTTTTGGATGCAATACTTTGCAGCAGGGCTCATTCCTGCGCTCCAACTATAGCATCTGTGAGGGGTTGCAGTGTTGTGGCACCAGTGCCTAAGGCCCAGTTTTTCATGTAATTACAATTCTTGATATAATATTTCACAGCAGGGCCCGTTCCAGCTCCCACCAAGAGTAACTGTGAGGACTTACAGTGTTGTGGCACCAGCACCACCACCACCACCACCACAGGCCCAATTTTTCTACCACTGTTCAACAATGGCATGAAATTACAATTCTTGATCTAATATTTCACAGCACGGCCCATTCCTGTGCTCACCAAGAGTAACTGTGAGGACTTACAGTGTTGTGGCACCAGCACCACCACCACTACAGGCCCAATTTTTCTACCACTGTTCAACAATGGCATTAAATTACAATTCTTGATCCGTTCCTGTGCTCACCAAGAGTAACTGTGAGGGCTTACAGTGTTGTGGCAACGCCAACACCTAAGGCCCCAATTTCTGCAGAGTATATAGGGCAGACCCCTACTTTCAAATATCCAACTTACAAACAACTCCTACTTGCAAACGGAAGGAGACAACAGGAAGTGAGATGAAATCTACCCCTAGGAATGGAAATTCTCTCCTGTAGGAGTTAATATTCACATTCTTGCTGCTAGTGCTGTTCTTTATGAGACATGTATTTATATGAACTTATCCTATGCAATATAACAATGAATTGTTTTGAATTACTATACCTATGTAATTTTTTACCCATGCCACACCTGTATGTCATGTGTGGGTGGATCCAATATGAATCAGCATATTTACTGTACATGTGGCCTTGAACCATTGCCATATATTATTGCATTTAATGTTCTTTATTAATAAAATTTTTATTTTTTCAACTTGCCTCCACAAGGTCCTCCATCTCATTTAAAGTCCCACTTTTTCTTCCTCTTCTATATACAAAAGGGATGGAAGCACACCGCATATGTGCCTCATCTAAAGTCCCACTTACCCCCCTACATTTAATAACTTGCATATTAGCCTTTAAAATTAGCACTTTTGATTTCGAACGTCTGAGTCCCATAGACTTTAATGGGGTTCTAAAGTTTGCGCAAACTTTCTGTCCGTTCGCAGGTTCTGGTGCGAACCGAACCGGAGGGTGTTCGGCTCATCCCTACGCACAATCCATGTGCGTACACAATCCATGCATATGCTACCATGAAGGCACCAGGAAAGTAACTTAGACAAATCAAACATTTTTTTGATTTGCCATGCCAATCAGTCTAATTAAGCTGCAGCTGGGAAATCTGTTGCAAGAAAAGTAACAAAAAACTGATAAAACATAAAAATTTGCTACAAATTTTATTGGTCAACAAAACAGCACTTGGAAAAGAGCAAGGAAAGCAAAAACCACATTTGTTAATTTGAGACACTAACAGAATATGGTTAACATGAGTTAAAAGGACTGCTCCCACAAATGGATATCTATTAGGGATGGGCCGAACACCCCGAAAGGACCAAAAGTTTGCGCGAACATTCAAACACCGTTAAAGCCTATGGGACGTGAACGTGAGAAATCAAAAGTGCGAATTTTAAAGTCTAATATGCAAGTTATTGTCCTAAAAAGGTTTTGGGGACCCAGGTCCAGCCCCAGGGGACATCAATTAATGGAAAAGAAAGTTTTAAAAACTGACGTTTTTTCGGGAGCAGTGATTTTAATGATGCTTAAAGTGAAAAAATAAAAATGAAATATTCCTTTAAATATCGTACCTGGGGGTGTCTATAGTATGTCTGTAAAGTGGCTAGTGTTTCCCGTGTTTAGAACAGTCCCTGCACAAAATGACATTTTTATAGGAATAAAAGTCATTTAAAAATGCTTGCGGCTGTAACGTAATGTCGGGTCCCAGCAATATGGATGAAAATTATTGAGAAAAACGGCATGGGTAACCCCCTAGCCCATTACCAGGCCCTTTGTATCTTGTATGGATATTAAAGGGAACCCCGCACCCAAATTAATAAAAGAAAAGGCGTGGGGCTCCCAGGCCCTATATACTCTGAACAGCAGTATACAGGTGGTCAAAATAAGAGAGGGACTGTAGGTTTGTTCTTATGTAGAATCTGTTTGTAATTTGAAACAGGTACATTTTGTAAGTGTAGCTCCAGCCAAAAAATCTATTTTAAAGCTTTTTGAAAAACATAGGGAAGGGTTATCACCCCTGTAACATTTGTTTTGTGAGATTTCACCTCACTTTCTGTCCCAATGACAATTGGATTTTGAAAATTTGGGGTTTTTAAGGGAAATAAGGATTGGTTATAAATCAGTGGAGGAGACACCTTTTTCCCATATTAACTCTTACAGGAGAGAATTTCCCTTCCTAGGGGTAGATTTCCTCTCACTTCCTGTTGTCTCCCTCCGTTTGTAAGTCGGATTTTTTAAAAATAGGGGACCGCCTGTGTATACTATACATTCTGCGGAAAATTGGGCCTTAGGTGTTGGTGGTACCAGAACACGGTAAGCCCTCACAGTTACTCTTGGTGGGCGCTGGAACAGGCCCTGCTGTGAAATATTATATCAAGAATTGTAATTACATGCCCCTGTTAAACAGGGGCAGAAAAATTGGGCCTTAGGTGGTGGTGGTGATGGTGGTGGTGGCACAACACTGTAAAGCTTTACAGATACTTTTGTTGAGCGCAGAAACAGGCGCTGCTGTGAAATATTAGATCAAAAATTGTAATTAGATGCCCCTGTTAAACAGGGGCAGAAAACTCGGGCCTTAGGCAGTGGTGGTGGTGCCACAACACTGCAACCCCTCACAGATACTCTTGTTGAGCGCAGGAATGAGCCCTGCTGTTAAATATTTGATCAAAAATTGTAATTACACACCCCTGTTAAACAGGGGCAGAAAAATTGGGCCTTAGGCAGTGGTGGTGGTGCCACAACACTACAACTCCTCACAGATACTCTTGTTGAGCACAGGAACGAGCCCTGCTGTTAAATATTTGATCAAAAATTGTAATTACACACCCCTGTTAAACAGAGGCAGAAAAATTGGGCATTAGGCAGTGGTGGTGGTGCCACAACACTGCAACCCCTCACAGATACTCTTGCTGAGTGAAGGAACGAGCCCTGCTGTTAAATATTTGATCAAAAATTGTAATTACACGCCCCTGTTAAACAGGGGCAGAAAACTTGGGCCTTAGGCAGTGGTGGTGGTGCCACAACACTACAAGCCCTCACAGATACTCTGGTTGAGTGCAGGAACGAGCCCTGCTGCAAAACATTACAGTAAAAATTTTAATTACATGCCCCTGTTAAACAGGGGCAGAAAAATTGGGCCTTAGCCACTGGTGGTGGTGCCCAGAACCAAAAATGTTCTTAGAAGCTACCAACATGAACAGAGGAGGAATAGGACAGTCATTCAGCATAACAGGATAGTCACTCAGCATCAGCATAGGCAGTCTTCAAGGGATCTCACATTCATAAAAAAATTATTCGGTTACATCAGCATCAGGTGCTTGGTAGTTGGTGATCCAAGACTGATTCATTTTTATGAAGGTGAGCTGATCAACTGAGTCGGTTGACAGGCGCACTCTGTGATTGGTTACAAAGCCTCCAGCGGCACTGAATGTGCGTTCTGAAAGAACGCTGGATGCAGGACAGGCCAGTAGTTCAATTGCATACTGTGCAAGCTCTGGCCAGTGATCCATCCTCAAGACCCAGTAACCCAGTGGATTTTCGACTGGAAAGGTCTCCAAGTCTGATCTTGCCCCTAGGTATTCCTGCACCATGTACAACAGATGCTGGCAATGGTTGCTGGAACTGATTAGACCTTGGGGCTGCGGACTAAAAAATTGTCTGAACACATCGGTCAGACGGCCACCTTCTCCACCGCTCCTTCTGTGACTGACCGAAGCCTCAGCAACACAGTGTCCAGGAGGACCAGGAAATTGTAACCTCCCAGGCTCTGCAACGCATTGCACAAACCTTTCTGCAAGGCCTCCCAAAGATGTTTCATCCTCTGCCCACTCTGCGACAGCTGGATAAGTTCCGCCACGTTACCCTTGTAACGTGGATCAAGAAGAGTTGCCAGCCAGCACTGATCCCTCTCCTTACTACCACGAATCCGAGGGTCCTTTCGCAGGCTTTGCAGGATCAGGGAGGCCATGCAGCGTAGGTTTGCTGAGGAATTCGGTCCGGAGTCCTCTGGGTCACTAAGGATGATCTGATCTGCAGCCAACTCCTGCCAGCCACGTACAAGTCCATGGGTTTCTGGGGCCTGAAAATGATCCCTTGAAGACGGCTGCTGATGCTGAGTGCCAGGCTCCACCTCCATGCTGACACAATCCTCCTCCTCCTCTTCCTGTGTGATAGGCGGGCCTGCAGGTATACTGCCTGGATAAAGGGGGCCTTGAAAGGTAAGGAAGTCCTCCTCTTCCTCCCTCTGTTCTGCCTCAAGTGCCCTGTCCATTATTCCATGCAGCGTGTGCTCCAACAGGTAGACAAGAGGGACAGTATCACTGATGCATGCACTGTCACTGCTCACCATCCTCGTGGCCTCCTCAAATGGTGACAGGACTGTGCATGCATCCTTGATCATGAGCCACTGGCGTGGCAAAAGAAAGCCAAGCTCCCCTGACCCTGTCCTGGTGCCATACTCGCACAGGTAGTCATTGATGGCCCTCTGCTGCATGTGCAGCCGCTGCAGCATTGCCAACGTTGAGTTCCACCTGGTGGGCATGTCACAGATGAGGCGGTTCTTGGGCAGGTTGCATTCATGTTGGAGGTCAGCCAGCTGAGCACTGGCATTATATGACCGGCAGAAATGCCCACAGATTTTCCTGGCCTGCCTCAGGAGATCCTGTAAGCCCGGTTACCTGCACATGAACCGCTGCACCACCAAATTAAGGACGTAAGCCAAACAAACATAGATGAAGTGTCCCTGTCAGAGGGCAGAGAGGAGGTTGGCGCCATTGTCGCAAACCACCATTCCTGGCTGAAGCTGGCATGGCATCAACCACCTTTGATCCTGCCCCTGCAGAGCTACCAGAATCTGTGCCCCAGTGTGGCTCCTGTCCCCTAAGCAGACCAACTCAAGCACCGCATGGCATCTTTTTGCCTGAGTGCTTGCGTAGCCCTTAGAATGCCTATGGAGCACCGCTGGTTCCAAGAAAAAATCTGCACAGGAAGAGGCCATAGAGGAAGAAGAAGAGGAGGGGGTGGAGGAGAGAGGTGTGTCAGAATCACCACTACCAGCATTTTGGAGGCGTGGTGGCGGAACAAACTCCAACAATACTGCACCCTGTCCTGCATCCTTCCCAGCTGCCAGCAGGTTTACCCAGTGCGCCGTGAAAGAACAGTAACGTCCTGTCCATGCCTGCTGGACCATTAGTCAGCGGTAATATGCACCTTACCACTGCCCGCCCTGTCCAACGAGGCCAAGACATTGCCTTCCACATGTCCGTAGAGAGCCGGAACGGCCTTCCGAGAAAAAAACTGGCGTTTGGGAACCTGCCACTGAGGTACCGCACATTCCACAAATTCTCAAAAGATGGTAGAGTCTACCAGCTGAAGAGGCAGCAGTTGGAGTGCTAGCAATTTAGCCAAACTAGCATTCAGCCGCTGAGCATATGGATGGCTGGGACCAAATTTCTTTCGCCGGTTTAGCAACTGGGGTAGAGAAATTTGCCTGCTACAATCCGATGTTGGTGTACCGCTAGCAGATTGCCAGCAAGTGCTTGGGACATCTAATTCTACACCTTCATGCCTCTCAGTGCAGGTCTATCAGAGGACTGAAGTTATAGTGGGGTTGGAGATCCCAGCTGATAAGGAGCAAGGAGAGGTCCGCCTTGTTCTTTGGTGTGGGTCTTTTAAGTTCTGTTGCCAATGGACTGCATGGGAGCTCGACATATGTCTGGTCAAGCATGTGGTGCCCAAGTGGCTGCTGTTTTGGCCACGCTTGATACGCTTGAGACATATGTTGCAAACAGCAATGGTGCGATCTGCTGCACACGCTCAAAAAAGGCCCACACCAAACAGCTTTTGGAAAAACTTGTGGAGTCAGCAGCCCCTGCAAATGCGGCGCTCTGCAGTGTGATGCAGTCCGTTGTCTGCCTTTAAGCTGGCCTCATTGGAGATGTGCTTCCTCCTCCTCCTCCGTCCCCTCTCTTCTATCTGGCACCCACGTAGAGTCAGTGACCTCATCATCCCCTCCCTTCTCACCACTGGAGCAAACCTGGCAGTATGCTGCAGCTGGGGGAACATGACTGCCAGTTTCTTGTCCTTCTTGGGCACTCCCTCTCTCTGGGCTCACATTACTGCCTTCATCCTCAACCTGGGTACCATCATAAGAGCCTTCAAAACACTGCGGATCCTCCTGCAGCATGTACCCTACACTGTGGTCAAACAGTTCGGGGGACTCCTCAGGGCATGATGGTGGGGCTAAGGTAGGAGTGACTGATGACATTGAGCCGATGGAAGAGGCTGCTTTGGCAGCTGCATTGGCAGACAAAGTATCCTGAGCCTGGGTGACAGAGGATGAGGAGGATGAGGACGGCTTGGTCATCCACTCTACCAACTCTTAAGCATGTTGTGGCTCAACACGGCCAGCTGCCGAAAGAAAGGACAAGCGTGCCCCACGGCCACGTGCTGAGGATGCACCGTGTCCATGACCAGCACTGTTGGCTGTAGACATAGAGCCTGCTTGCCCTCTTTTAGTGGCCTGTGAGCATCTGCCTCTCCTTGGTGGCCTTCCAGACATACTGTACAATTAGATTAGCAAAATAACGCCTGAAGTTTACTAAAAACAGTACACCAGGAATGGCCTACAGTCAGGTATAGGCTTGGCTAGACTATATATATATATATATATATATATATATATATATATATATATATATATATATATATATATATATATATATATATATATATAAATATATATACAGTGCCTTGCAAAAGTATTCACCCCTTGGCATTTTTTGTGTTTTGTTGCCTCACAACCTGGAATTAATCATTTAATTTACAGAACATGCCCAAAACTTTGAAGATGTTTTTTTTTTATTGTGAAGCAAACAACAAATAGGACAAAATAACAGAAAAAGTCAATGTGCATAACTATTCACCCCCCTAAAGTCAATACTTTGTAGAGCCATCTTTTGCGGCTATCACAGCTCCAAGTTGCTTTGGATAAATCTCTATGAGCTTGTCACATCTTACCACTGGGATTTTTGCCCATTCCTCCTCGCAAAACTGCTCCAGCTCCTTCAAGTTGGATGGTTTGCACTTGTGAACAACAATCTTTAAGTCTGACCACAGATTTTCCATTGGATTGAGGTATGGGCTTTGACTAGGCCATTCCAACACATTTACATGTTTCCCCTTAAACCACTCAAGTGTTGCTTTAGCAGTGTGTTTGGGGTCTTTGTCCTGCTGCAAGGTGAACCTCCGTCCTAGCCTCAAATCACACACAGAGTGGTACAGATTTTGCTCAAAAATATTCCTGTATTTAGCACCATCCATCTTTCCTTCAACCCTGACCAGTTTTCCAGTCCCAACTGCTGAAAAACATCCCCACAGCATGATGCTGCCACCACCATGTTTCACCATGTGGGGATGGTGTTCTTTGGGTTTGCGCCAGACATAGCGTTTTCTTTGATGGCCAAAAAGTTCAATTTTAGTCTCATCAGACTAGAGCACCTTCCTCCATACATTTTGGGAGTCTCCCACATGCCTTTTTGCAAACTCAAAATGTGCCATTTTGTTTTTTGCTGAAAGTAATGGCTTTCTTCTGGCCACTCTGCCATAAAGCCTAACTCTATGGAGCATACAGCTTATTGTCATCCTTTGTACAGATACTCCAGTCTCTTCTGTGGAACTCTGCAGCTCATCCAGGGTTACTTTAGGTCTCTGTGCTGCCTCTCTGATTAATGCCCTCCTTGCCCGGTCCGTGAGTTTTGGTGTGCGGCTGTCTCTTGGCAGGTTTGCTGTTGTGCCATGTTCTTTCCATTTGGTTATGATAGATTTGATGGTGCTCCTACGGATCATCAAAGATTTGGATATTTTTTTACCATGACTTGTACTTCTCAACAACATTGTCCCTTACTTGTTTGGAGAGTTCCTTGGTCTTCATGGCAGTGTTTGGTTAGTGGTGCCTCTTGCGTAGGTGTTGCAGCCTCTGGGGCCTTTCAAAAAGGTGTGTATATGTAATGACAGATCATGTGACACTTAGATTGCACACAGGTGGACATCATTTCACTAATTATGTGACTTCTGAAGGTAATTGGTTACACCAGAGCTTTTTATGGGCTTCATAACAAAGGGGGTGAATACATACGCACTTGCCAATTATAATTTTTCTACTTCTGAAAAATAGTTTTATGTATATCTTTTTCAAGTTTTACTTCACCAACTTAGACTATTGTATTCTGATCCATCACATATAATTCAGATTGAAAAAACACTGAACTAAAGGCTGTAATGTAACAAAATAGGTAAAAAGCCAAGGGGGGTGAATACTTTTACAAGGCACTGTACAAGCTTATATATATATATATATATATATATATATATATATATATATATATATATATATATATATATATATATATTAAATGAACTGCAGCTCACTGAGTCATCTGCCTGAAAGTGTCTTTGAACATGTACTCCAGGAATGGCCTACAGTCAGGTATAGGCTTGGCTGCACTACAATGCAGTGGATATATATTTTATGAACTGCACCTCACTGAGTCACCTGCCCGAAAGTGTCTTTGAACACGTACTCCAGGAATAACCTACAGTCAGGTATAGGCTTGGCTGGACTACAATGCAGTGGATATATATTTTATGAACTGCACTTCACTGAGTCACCTGCCCGAAAGTGTCTTTGAACACGTACTCCAGGAATAACCTACAGTCAGGTATAGGCTTGGCTGGACTACAATGCAGTGGATATATATTTTATGAACTGCACTTCACTGAGTCACCTGCCCGAAAGTGTATTTGAACACGTACTCCAGGGATGGCCTACAGTCAGGTATAGGCTTGGCTGCACTACAATGCAGTGGATATATATTTTATGAACTGCACCTCACTGAGTCACCTGCCTGAAAGTGTCTTTGAACACGCACTCCAGAAATGGCCTGTCAGGTATAGGCTTGGCTAGACTATATATATACAAGCCTGTATATATATATATGAAATACACTGCAGCTAACTGAATCAACTGACTGCCTGAAGTATATTAGAAACAGTACACCAGGAACGGTCTGCAGTGAGATCTAGCTAAACTGGGTACAGTGGATATATATATGTGTATATATATATATATATATATATATATATATATATATATATATATATATATATATACATATATATATCAGTCTGACTGTATATATATGAAATACACTGCAGCTAACTGAATCAACTGCCTGTCTGAAGTAGTTTAGAAACAGTACAGCAGGAACGGTCTGCAGTGAGAGCTAGCTAACTGAATAAACTGCCTGCTCAAAGTAAATGAAATGACACACTCTCGCTCTCTATCTCTCTATAACACCAGCAACACACTACATAGGTCAAATTGGAAAAATTCTGTGAGCCACAATGATCTTATGCCTTGCTTGTGCTATCTCAAGCTGCATGCGCTAATCACGCTTCATATAACATGCATAGGATATGTTATGCGCTGCGCTTGGGTGACCCCAAAAACAAAATTAATAATAACCAACTCTGTGCTTACTAGTGCGATAATATTAAATACAAATAATATGAATGTTGAATAAATAAACAAGGTGTGAAAAAACAAGTGCTTGTTACACCATAAATTAGTGCTTATTTGTGCTTTTTACACCATACATAGTGTCTTAATCAACATAAAAAGTGTGCTTAGTGCTCAATACACAGTAACCTGCTTTTCTTAAATGAAAAAAATATAAAAAAAAAGTTCTCTTTGGCACTCTCAATAGTGTGTGCAAATAATGTCCAGCATAAAACAATGCGTGCAGGTGGTGTTCAGCTGTGACAACAATCCAACATCATGCCGAAGATATCCTGAGTGCTGCAAAACATGCTCCTGTGCTTCTTCGTGACCCCTTAAGCTAATGTGCTCACCTCAGAGCGTGTGACTCAGCTTCTACCCTGAGTCCAAAATTGCTTTGGAGCCACCCCTGGGCTCAGTCTCAGTGTCTGCTCCACTCCTCCAGCTGGAAACAATGTGGCTCCATACATAGAATGAAAAGGAAACTATATAGTGTAATATAGTCAAAATACTTTTATTAAAAGAAAACGCTCCCCACACCGGGGTACTCACATGGCACTGGTGCGTCAGTGCACCATACTATAACGGCTTTCTATGCAAAATCAGTGGAAGTTTGGTGCGGTATGCTGTGCTGAGACAGCGCTGGTGTAAAGTCTGTGTCAGTCTCTCCGTCCTGGCCCCTCCCCTACGCGTCTTCGACACAGGGATCACGTGTCATCATCAGGGGGATATGATTAGACGGATGCTCTACAGGATTATATAAGGCGATCGCGGCCATTTTGCCATAGATCGCAGACACTCTAATGCTAGGCTACAACTTCTGTTATGACTAATGAGCCTATCCCACCACATTAACCCTAACTGCTGCTGAAAATAGTAAGTGGGGAAAATGTGCCTAGTGTTATTTTAAGACCTGTCAATAACAGCCGAATGAGACTCATTTGTAAGTGTAATTCCAGGACAGAGCTCTGGTACCCCGCACAGCGCATACCACAGCATACCTCCAAAATTACAGATAAATGCATATCTACATATAAAATATAATAAATAACAGTAATCTAGGATTAAAATCAAAACTAAAATTATTGTACCGCAAATTCCCTGTCCATGCGATTTTAAAATGCATCTTATCAGAGTGATCTGAATATGTGTGTGGGGTAAACAGATATCCCCATTATGAGTCAATATTTTTATACAATAAAATTATTATACCACGAATCCCCTGTCCATGCGATTTTAAAATGCGTCTCATCAGAGTGATCTGAATAAACGTGTGGGGTAAATAGATATCCCCATTATGAGTCAATATTTTAATACAGTATGATGTACAATGAATAAAATATGAAAATATTATTAAATAAAAAATAGATAAAATAGATAAAATTAGGAAATAAAAAGATAACCATAGAAGACCATCAAAAGGCTATCGCTCAATCCTCATGTACGTACCAACCATCGCTCAAATCCTATATATTAATATAATCCTTAACCCTAGAAATACGTGATTGATACGCATCAATCAAACATTCAAGCTGGGAAATGAATAGGCCTGAAAAACCACCAGGAATGCTCAATCTGAGGGTTAAAAATTGCTAAGGAAGCACCTAAGGTCAAATTCTTTATTCAACCCCCCCCCCGGGAAGAGGGAGCCTAACTGGTGTATCCACCATGACGCACGCTTGCTAATCTCCCTAGTATAATTTGAACATCTCCAATGTTTCTTAGGTGCTTCTATTCCCCAAAATCGCATCCCGACTGTACTTTTGTTATGCACCTCTTTAAAATGTATCGAAAGGTAGTGCTTATCGAAACCTTTCCGTATGTTCCTCACATGTTCCTCCATACGATCTTTTAAAGCTCTTGTGGTGCGCCCAATATAAAGAAAATCGCATGGGCATTTGACCGCATATACCACTCCCACTGTATTGCAGGATATAAAATCCCTTATCGCGTATATGTGGTTAGTGTGGGGATGCTGAAATTCCTTAACCCTTTTAGTATTAGTAGGAACCCTGATGCAATTGTAACATCTTCCACAACCATAAAATCCTTTTAGATCCCAGAACATCTTGGGTCTGGAAAGGGGCGGTTCTACAACATTATGTACCAATTTGTCACGTAGACTCGGCACTCTTTTATACACAATTTTAGGTTTATTGGGGAGTGTATCCCTAAGATGTACATCTTGTTTTAATACATCCCAATTTTATGATTTTTTCCACTTCCTTACTCTGTAGATTGTAATCCAAAATGACAGATGTGCTCCCATTATCGTCATCATCCCTTGTTCCAATTCTATCCCTCAAAAGATCTTCCCTATTCAGATGCCTGACTTTATCGCTCTCTTTTTTTTCAGAAATTCATTACCATAACCTTTATCAGAGAACATTGCGCTCAACCTGTCCGATTGGGTCTCAAAATCCACATCCCGCGAACAATTTCTCCGCATCCTCATATATTGGCCTCTGGGAATGTTGTCAAGCCATGGCCTATGGTGACAACTTGATGTGGGAATATATGAGTTACGATCCGTAACCTTAAAAAAGGACATCCAAACTTCCACTGATTTTGCATAGAAAGCCGTTATAGTATGGTGCACTGACGCACCAGTGCCATGTGAGTACCCCGGTGTGGGGAGCGTTTTCTTTTAATAAAAGTATTTTGACTATATTACACTATATAGTTTCCTTTTCATTCTATGTATGGAGCCACATTGTTCCAGCTGGAGGAGTGGAGCAGACACTGAGACTGAGCCCAGGGGTGGCTCCAAAGCAATTTTGGACTCAGGGTAGAAGCTGAGTCACACGCTCTGAGGTGAGCACATTAGCTTAAGGGAGTCACGAAGGAGCACAGGAGCATGTTTTGCAGCACTCAGGATATCTTCGGCATGATGTTGGATTGTTGTCACAGCTGAACACCACCTGCACGCATTGTTTTATTATCACTGCTGGACATTATTTGCACACACTATTGAGAGTGCCAAAGAGAACTTTTTTTTTTTTTTTTTTCATTTAAGAAAAGCAGGTTACTGTGTATTGAGCACTAAGCACACTTTTTATGTTGAATAAGACACTATGTATGGTGTAAAAAGCACAAATAAGCACTAATTTATGGTGTAACAAGCACTTGTTTTTTCACACCTTGTTTATTTATTCAACATTCATATTATTTGTATTTAATATTATCGCACTAGTAAGCACAGAGTTGGTTATTATTAATTTTGTTTTTGGGGTCACCCAAGCGCAGCGCATAACTTGTAAATTTAACACACTACATAGGGCCGACAAGCAGGTGGCCTTATATAGTGTGGAGAGTGTACTTAACCCCCTGAGCCATAACTGGCCAAAGGCACCCTGCATGCATGCTTGGGCAATCATCAGCCAGCAAAGCACTGTGATGACGCAGTGCATTATGGGCCATGACGCGCCACTCAAATTTGGCGCGAACGGCCCATAATGTTCGATCCTCATCGAACGATCGAACAGCCGATGTTCACAGTTAGGGATGAGCTGCGAGTTTGAGTCAAACTCATGTTCGACTCGAACATCGGCTGTTCGCCAGTTCGCCGAACAGCGAACAATTTGGGGTGTTCGCGGCAGATTCCAAAGCCGCAGAACACCCTTTAAAAGTCTATGGGAGAAATCCAAAGTGCTAATTTTAAAGGCTTATATGCATGGTATTGTCATAAAAAGTGTTTGGGGACCTGGGTCCTGCCCCAGGGGACATGTATCAATGCAAAAAGAATTTTTAAAAACGTCCATTTTTTCGGAAGCAGTGATTTTATTAAAGCTTAAAGTGAAACAATAAAAGTGTAATATTCCTTTAAATTTTGTACCTGGGGGGTGTCTATAGTATGCCTGTAAATGGGCGCATGTTCCCAGTGTTTAGAACAGTCTGACAGCAAAATGATATTTCAAAGGAAAAAAAGTCATTTAAAACTACTAGCGGCTATTAATGAATTGTCGGTCCGACAATACATATAAAAGTTCATTGATAAAAACGGCATGGGATTTCCCCACAGGGGAACCCTGAACCAAAATTTAAAAAAAAATGGCACGGGGGTCCCCCTAAATTCCATACCAGGCCCTTCAGGTCTGGTATGGATATTAAGGGGAACCCTGCGCCAAAATTAAAAAAAAAAATGGCATGGGGGTTCCCCTCAAAATCCATACCAGACCCTTCAAGTCTGGTATGGATTTTAAGAGGAACCCTGCGCCACAATTTTAAAAAATGGCGTGGGGTCCCCCCAAAAATCCATACCAGACCCTTATCCGAGCACGCAACCTGGCAGGCCGCATGAAAAGGGGGGGATGAGAGAGCGCCCCCCCTCCTGAACAATACCTGGCCACATGCCCTCAATATTGGGAGGGTGCTTTGAGGTAGCCCCCCAAAGCACCTTGTCCCCATGTTGATGAGGACAAGGACCTCATCCCCACAACCCTTGGCCGGTGGTTGTGGGGGTCTGCGGGCAGGGGGCTTATCAGAATCTGGAAGCCCCCTTTAACAAGGAGACCCCCGGCCCCCCCCCCATGTGAATTTTTTTTTTCACAAAAAAAGTGTCAAAATGGTTAAAAAACACAAGAGACGGTTTTTGACAAGTCCTTTATTAATTTCTTCTTCTTTCCGCTTCTTCTTCCATCCTCTTTCTTCTGGTCTTCCTTCGGTGTTCTTCTTCTTCCTCCATCTTCTTCTTCTTCATCTTCTTCTTCATCTTCTTCTTCTTCATCTTCTTCATCTTCTTCATCTTCTACTTCCTCCGCTCTTCTCGTCCCGCATCTTCCTTCAGGCTTCTTCCCCGCTCCATCCACACGATCCGCCTCAGTGGGAGTCTTCAGCCGTGTGACGCTTTGCTTCTACTGACACTTATTTTATAATGGAGGACGGGGCCACCTGGTGAATCCGCCCTCCTCTGACGCACAGGGAATTCCCCGTGTTGTCAGGGGGGGCGCAGTCACCCCTGGGGTGGTGACCCTGAGCATGTCCAGACCAACCCAAATGGATTTCACACACCAAAAGGCACAGGAAAAAAGCAAACTCCCTGAGCATGCCCAGATCAACCCAAATGCAGCTAGCACAAAATAAGTCACCCCCTGTCCAAAATTAAACACATCATCTAGCATATCCTTATTTAAGGTTAAGAAAAATGAAGCTGGAAAAAAGTACTGGACTGCATCAAAAACGCACCAAAAACATATCATAAATGCACTGGATCGCATCAAAAATGCACATGCAGAAAAGCATCTGGAACGCATCTGAACTGCGTTTCTATGGAGTGAACTAGCACTAAAGCTAGTAACTTTGGGGGGGGGGGGGGGTACTTTGCCTGTAAAGTGGTGCATCTGCAGCATCCAAACTGCTGCTTCAAAGATGTATGGCTTTAGAGAAAACATACAAATCGACATTGCAGCTACAAGATTTTAACACAAAACCAAAAATAGCCTGCCCCCCCAATACATACAAGGCCATTTGGGGCTGTAAAGGCTTAAATTGAGAACCCCCACGTGAAAAATACCACCCCCAAACTAAAAAAAATTGTGCCCCTCCCACACACTAACAAACCCCTAGCCAAACAGCAAGCCAGCCTATGAAAGGGGGGGTGTATGCTTGGGGGCAGGAGGGGCTCGGGCACCCCAAAAGTCAACCACCTTGTTCCCATATTCAGGGGGACAAGGGCCTCTTCCACACAACTCTAGGCTGGGGTTGTGTGCGGCTGCAGACAGGGGGCTTTACAGAATGTGGAAAGCCTCTTTAAACTCGTGGGTACAAGGTGGTTTGTGGTTGGTATTGGGCTGAGCCCAACATGCCCCAAAGGCAGCCAGCTATGTTGAGTGCATGTGGCCTTGTTTGGTTCAGGAGGGGGTTGGGTGATTGCTCTTCTCGCACCTTTCCTAGCTGGCCCTGTTGTATGCCCTGAAAAAAGGATTTGGTTTGGATTGCTGAAGGCAGCTCACAGCCTTTTGAGAATGGAGTGGAGTGTGGAGTTCCCCTTTAAAAGCAAAAGCTAGCCCAAGAAAATTATATGCATTAGAAGGGGAAGACAAGAGCATAGGAGAATGGAGTGTGGAGTTCCCCTTTAAAAGCAAAAGCTAGCCCCCAAGGAAATCATATGTATTAGAAGAGGGAGACAAGAGCATTGGAAAATGGAGTGTGGAGTTCCCCTTTAAAAGCAAAAGCTAACCCAAGGAAATTATATGCATTAGAAGGTTAAATGCCCTTTTAGGAGGAGCTAGAGGAGCGATAGTCTTTTTACATAATTTTAGCAAGGTGCATGTCACATGTTGGCAACGTAACATGCTAACATGAGCTGTGTGCATATATCATTAAAAAAATACATAAAGGTGAACCAGTGTAAACAAAAAATTGTCAAGTTTAGAGTTGCGCCCGTTCAACCCACGCAATTGCATATGTGTTACTTGACATTTACTAAGTTTTTGGCAGCGCAGTGAACAAACACATTTGAACGAGTGCAAGAGCCGCTTGTGCATGCGCAGAGCTTAAATTGATCTCACGCAGTTCTAAATGTACTTGCAGGCACACCAGGCTTGCTCAGAAAAAGTTACTTTCCCATTCTATTTTGGGCATATTTGTTACTTGGGCAGTTGTTACTATACTTCCTCACATCACCCCATGTCACCCCATAATATTGGCACCTCCATCTTCTGTTAATATTGAATTGAAGATGCTATGCACCATGTCCATAGTGGTGCACAGATTGCATTCTCCCGTGCACCGAGATCACTATAATAAATGGGGATTAACGCTGTGCTACTGGCGCAAACGTTTCGTAAATATGAAAATGTGCATTGCGCCTCGGCGTGCGCCTCTACTGATGGCGCAAACGTTTCGTAAATCAGCCTAACTAAACCTTATGGACAGCCTACGTAGCCTTCCCAGAAGCTATTCTAAATAGGTTGGTCCAAAACAATTTTCCTGATGCCAACATGTCAGCATACTAGTGATAGAGCTCGGCCTCTTGACCACTCCCTCAGGACCAGTGAATAGCATAAATGAAAGGCCTAGTTAGGCCCCACCCCATTCTTCTTTTTTTCCTCATACCTCAATGCACCAGTAAAGAGTAAGCAATACTATGTTCCCCCCTCTTCCTCCGTGCAGCATCCAGATGGGTTGAGCCTCTCCCAGTGCGAAGTCCCAGCGCTGGGGCTGCTAACATGCGCTATAGTCTGGGAGCTCCTTCTGTGGGTCTTATTGGGGGCCCCTGCAGTGTTTCCTCTTTAGGAACAAAATCTTACCTTTCCCGTTCCTTGCTGTCCTCTGCAGGTGTTGCATGTGTGTGTATACGTATGTATGTATATGTGATATGGGTGTGTGTATACGTATATACACGTTAAAAAAAAAATGTATGTGAATGTGTGGGTATACATATGTGTATGTATGTATATGTGTGTGGGTGTATGTAAATACATGTATGTATTGTAGGGGATCAGAGGGGTGAAAGCCCAGTTCAGACAGTTCAGTAAAATAAAAATGGCTTTATTCAGCAAAACAAACAGAAGAAACGACAGGCTTGTCTTGTCACACAAGTGCAGAGATAGGAAAAGTTCAGTCTCTTTAGCCAACAGGCTGATATATGGACAAAGTACACGGCTCTAGCGAGAACTACAGTCTCTGGTATGGTTTTGCTCACCCCAGCAATGGATCCTCTCACACAGCATGCTGCTGTGTCTCTCTCTCCAAGCACAAACCCCCCCCCGACTGACCCTCTGCAGTAAGGATGAGCTCCGGCGTGTTCCCGATCTCTGCAGCCACACATCGGGAAAATGTCTCACTGCCTGTGATTAGCGAAGCGCCAAGGCGACTTCCTGGCGGGCTCGGCACGTGGAGTGTGCGAACACGCCAGAGCTCATCCTTACTCTGCAGTATATGTGTGTATGTGTGTATATATATATATATATATATATATATATATATATATATATATATATATATATATATATATATATATATATTTGGGTATGTGTGGTGTGTGTATATGTGTATGTATGTAGATATATGTGTGTGTACATTAGTGGCGGCTGGGCGTGGCTCTAAGGTGGTGTGGTTAGCATCTAAGATGAACGAGGGATGAAGGGAGAGGGATGGAGGGACAGAAGTCCCAGATCCTACACAACAATAGAAATATGTGTATTCTAGAAAGTTTAACAGCAGATAAAGATATTCCAAACACTTGGTGTTAGCACTTCAATCATCCCAGCACCATGGTTGTTATGGTATCAGGATGATTGAAGCGCATTATTTCTATTATTACGTTGTAATATAAAATGAAATCATTCAACTCACCATAATGCAGAATCAGTTTGGAGCCCTGAGCGTGTCACTAGCCACGTCGCCTGCCACCAGATGCCATCAGGTGTCCCCAGCGGAGTCTGTCCTTACATCAGGTGCCCTAAGGAGTCCCTCCTTACATGCAGCCTGTGTCCCATAAAATGCAGCCTGTGTCTCACCAAATGCAGCCTGTGTCCCACCAAATGCAGCCTGTGTCTCACCAAATACAGCCTGTGTCCCACTAAATACAGCCTGTGTCCCACCAAATACAGCCTGCCTGTGTCCCACCAAATACAGCCTGCCTGTGTCCCACCAAATACAGTCTGCCTGTGTCCCACCAAATACAGCCTGCCTGTGTCCCACCAAATACAGCCTGCCTGTGTCCCACCAAATACAGCCTGCCTGTGTCCCACCAAATGCAGCCTGCCTGTGTCACATCAAACCCCCCTCCCCCCGTTCTCCATGGGAGCACACACAGCGGTACTTACCTTGCTGTTGTCCTCTCCTGCGGTCTCCTTCTACAGGGGCAATAGAGGAGTCCGCTCCTCATACTTCCAGTTTTCTCTGTCCCGAACGCAATGGGCAAGAGAAAACAGGAAGTGACATCAAACTCGGATGTCAATCAAACCGCCGGCCATAGTAATAGATACTACGAGCGCCGGGTGGAAGCTACTCGGCGATTCGGAAAGCGCCACAAGGCGGGATAAACGTCCGCAAATGAAGCGTCACGTTTGCAATCTCGTGATTGCATAGATGTGGCGCTTCCCATAAATACTCACCTTAATTACCTGAAGCAACTGTTATACTTGTATTGGAAACTGTTGGAGACTGTTGCAATAGGAGACAGTGATGCCAACCAGCCACCTACAGCGACAACAGAATTGTGTATGACTATCTCGGTCACTTGAGGAGCCACAGCCTGGTCTGGGTAATGTGTTTGGGTTACAGGTGGGCTGAAACCCTGACACATGATTCAAAACCCGAACTGTCCGGGTGAATCCTGGACAGGTGGCACCCTAGGCATCTGGCGCCCATGAATCTACTTTGCACCACACCTACTATGCCTTATGAACCACTCTATGTGGAGGGATGTCGACAACTCATGGCTCTGGAGGTTCTCATTGGACTGAAGGAGGCCTGGGTCCTTGCTACTTATATTACAGATGCAGCAGTCTGCTACTCAAAATATGGAGGCTGACCAGGAAGTCCCTCCTAGTTGCTTGTCTAACCACTGGAAGAGCACCCTGGCACTTTGGCGGCTAGGGAGGCCATATGGTTGAGACCCTGGGCTACGTATTGCTTCCTAGAAACAAAAGTGGGGAAGAATGGAGGGGGTTTGAGAAAAATGCCTGTATAAACAGGCTGTCAAACTGTATACCCTGACCAAGCTAAAGGTCAACCTGCTCCTACATACTGTAGCATCTGCAGGTGCCGGCAGACCAGTAATAACCAGCCTATGTACTGGGTGAGTCTAATGGGAATGGTTTAATAATTATCAACCAGCTGCTGCACCTGCAGGACTCTGAGGAGAGTGGCAGGGTCTGCATTCCTTTAGACATAATTTCCTATTGGGAGTATCTTACCAAAAATTACATTTTTGTAGCAGTGGATGCCAAAAATCTGACTTGTATCTTAGTGCAGACTTCTGGGAAAATCCGTGAGACAGTCACACAAGTGCATGCCCAGACTCTTAAGGTAAGACATAGAAGGCACGCTTCATGGGTTTCTGGACAGAATGTTGTACAGAGCCTTGGATGAAGGTATCAGGCACTCATGATCACTTTGGGAGATTCCTCACTGCTCCTCCTCCAGACCATTTCTCTCCCACGGAGCTGCCAAGTCCACCACAACAGCGGGTGGGCTGCTACAATGCTTACAAGAGGGATTGCAGGTTTTCTACCCAATTCTGTTTGGAGTTCACAGGACATGTTGGTTAGTGTCCAGTTGCAAATCGGAAGTACTCGAACCCTTTTGGGCTCTCTTTGGGATCTTTAAGACGGAGTCCATTAAACAGTATAACCACATGGCTGGAGGCTGTTGCTGGATCATCAGGATGCCTGTCTTATCCTCACACCTTAGAGGGAAAGCAAAGCCAACTTTCTCCATCCCAATGGTTGGTGTAACCAGGGGTGCTCTGCTAGTTCCTCTGTTTTATTTCCATCAGAGGAAGTGGTGACAGTCAGGAGCAGAATTCTGAGGATGAATACTTCCGCTTGTTTGATGGCTTCTCAGTACCTCAGTCATTTGAGCACAACGTCATCATGCATATAGATGATTCCTGGAATGCATGGGCACCTGCGCAAATTTGAACTAGAATTCTTAGTGCAAGGGAGGAAACGGGATCGAACACAGTTAATAAGTGTTACTCAGTATGAGTAGCGGTCCACGGTGATGGAAAGACCTTCAGGAAGTCTCAGTCCGTTAGGACCCGTAGACTGGAGAATTGCTACGATTCATGTCTGCAAGACAGCCAGGAAGATGTACTGCGAGGGACTTTCGGTCAAGGCAAGCAGTGATTCCCAGCCAAGGAGGGTAATCTTGAATGCGCTGGGGGTTCAAACAGTGTTATGTTTATTGTATGATCTCTAGAACAGGTCAGCAAAAGGAATGCAGGGCAGGGCATTCCCAGAATATATGTAAGTACGCCGTATTCTGTTGTGGGAAAAGTTTGGCCAAAGTGGCTGGCATACCATCTGATAACAATCTTGTAAGAAATCTTTTAATATTTACTGCAGATTGAGGCCTTATGAGTAAAAGCTAGAATACTGGGTTTAGAAGAAGAGAGACAACATTGAGCGTAGGGCAGGGGGTAATAGTGGAGGCACTAGCAATATTATACCCATAACATCTATTCCCATGGTGAATGAGTGGACAGATCAAAATCGCAGCCACAGGAACCCTAAGGAGAAAATAATATGCACCCATACAAAACTGAGGGGCATATTCACAAATGCCAGGAGCCTAGCTAACAAAATGGAGGAACTAGAGCTGCTGTTACACGTGGGGGACGTGGATTTTGTGGGAATAACAGAAACTTGGTTTGACAGCTCACGTGATTGGCTGGCAAATATCAAAGAGTATTCTTTGTATTGGAAGGACAGGGAAGGTAGAAGAGGGGGAGGGGTGTGCCTATATATCAAGAACAATATATGGGTGGAGGAGAAGAATGACATCAGGGTTGGGGCAAGGGGGGGAGGTGGAATCCGTGTGGGTGGAACTTCATGATCAAGATGCAAGTGAGAAATTACTAGTGGGGGTATGTTACAGGCCCCCCAACCTGAAGGAAGAGGAGGAGTTGGCTCCCCTTTTACAGGTAGAAATAGCATTGAGGCAGGGAAATGTGATCATAATGGGGGACTATCCTGATATTGACTGGGCAGCAGGGACAGCTCACGCAATAAAGGCCTGTCTTTTCTTAAATGTCCTACAGGAAAACTTCCTGTCCCAATTCGTGGATTCCGGACTAGAAATTATGTATTACTAGATCAATTAATTATAAATGACTCAGATCTGATCACAGATATTGAAATTTGGGACAACTTGGGATCACAGGATGATCACTTTCAGCATAAATCATAGGAAAAGGAGTCACAAGGGTAGCACACGAACACTAAATTTCAGGCGTGCAAATTTTTAAAAACTGCGCTCAATAATGCAAGATATTAAATTGGACTAAATCTTTTGCTTTATAAGGACTCCTAACCTGAAAAAAAACTTTAACACCACAACATATAAACCTCTAGCCAGGTAACAGGATTGGGATTCAAACACAGAAACTCAGGGCTGCTAGGCAGAAATGCTAACCTTTTAGCCAATGTGGTGTGACATGTTCTTAGGCTGCATCTCTGTGGTGTCAAACTGTCCTAAGTCCCAGAGGTGCAAGAAGTTAATCAATTCAGATGTACTGTGGAAGGCCAGAGAGCCAGTAAACAACCTGTTTCTGGCATATGCCATCTGTTTTGAAGGCTGGTTATGGATGATTACTGTCAGCATGCTGAGAGATAAACAGCTGTAATTTTGTGGGTTTCGGCTTAGTAAGAGTCTGCAATTAGTGCTGGTGGGGAAATATTAAGGCTGATTAGAGTCATTGCCCATGGAAAACATATGGCACAATTTGCAATGGTGGTGGAACCTTCCTACACATAAATACTACATTTAGACATAATTTATGTTTAACATAGGTAAACATGGGATTTGAACTCAGACCCTCATGGCTGCTAAGCTGAAGCGCTAACCCATTAGCCACCCTGCTGACACATGTGGAGCCCTTCTACACATAAATACACTTATGCTGCATTTCTTTGGACATATAGGTGGTGGAATAACGTTAGTCAGGAGTTATTCTTCTTGATTTATTCTGTGATATTTGGTGGTTCTTGGTGTGTGAGTGTACAATAATAATGTTACCCTCTGATTTTTGGGAATGACATTTTTATTTCTGATGTTGGTACACACATCACATTTTTTGGGCTCAAATTATGATCATTTGGAAATAAAAAACACACAAAATTGTGACTCATTTTAAAATTTGCATCAGCAATGGTATTGTTTGTGGTTTGTAAAGACACCTGTGTGATTTTGGGTAAAGATTTCTGTGAGTTGAACAGCAACAAGTAAAAGTGACAGAAAAAATTTTTTTTACCAAAACATGAAAACATTTCACATTCTAACACAGGAGTAGGCATTCCCCAGCATGGGTGCCGCAAGTGGCACGCAAAGCCTCTTTTGCCAGCACTCGACTTCCTCCCCATCAGCAGAGCAGCACAGGGAATAGGGATGAGCCAAACACCCCCCCCGGTTTGGTTCGCACCAGAACCTGTGAACAGACCGAAAATTTGCACAAACGTTAGAACTCCATTGAGTCTATGGGACTCGAACGTTCAAAATCAAAATGCTAATTTTAAAGGCTAATTTGCATGGTATTGTCCTAAAAAGGGTTTGGGGACACGGGTCCTGCCCCAGGGGACATGTATCAATGCAAAAAAAAGTTTTAAAAAAGGCCGTTTTTTTGGGAGCAGTGATTTTAATGATGCTTAAAGTGAAAAAAAAGTGAAATATTCCTTTAAATATCATTCCTGGGGGTGTCTATAGTATGCCTGTAAAGTGGCGCGTGTTTTCCGTGCTTAGAACAGTCCCTGCACAAAATGACATTTTTAAGGTAATAAAAGTCATTTAAAACTGCTTACGGCTTTAATGTAATTTCCGGCCCCGGTAATATGGATGAAAATCAGTGAGACAAACGGCATGGGTACCCCCCCCCAGTCCATTACTAGGCCCTTTGGGTCTGGAACCCCGCACCCAAATTAAAAAAAGGAAAGCCGTGGGGCCCCATGCCCTCTGAACAGCAGTATACAGGCGGTGAAAACAAGACAGGGACTGTAGGTTTGTTGTTAAGTAGAATCTGTTTGTAATTTTGAACTGGTACATTTTTAAAGTGTAGCTCCAGCCAAAAAATCTATTTTTAAGCTTTTTGGAAAACATAGGGAAGGGTTATCACCCCTGTGACATTTGTTTTGCTGTCTGTGCACCTCTTCAAAAGATTTTACCTCACTTTCTGTCCCAATGACAAATGTTTTTTGATAATTTGGGGTTTTTAGTGAAACAAGGATTGGTGATAAGGATCAGTGGAGAGGAGACACGTTTTTCCCATATTAACTCTTACAGGAGAGAATTTCCCTTCCTAGGGGTAGATTTCATCTCACTTCCTGTTGTCTCCTTCCATTTACAAGTAGGAGTCATTTGTAAGTTGGATGTTTGAATGTAGGGGCCTGCCCTATATACTCTGCAGAAATTGGAGCCTTAGGTGTTGGTGTTGCCACAACACTGTAAGCCCTCACAGTTACTCTTGGTGAGTGCAGGAACGGGCTCTGCTGTGAAATATTAGATCAAGAATTGTAATTACATGCCCCTGTTGAACAGGGTCAGAAAAATTGGGCCTTTGGTGGTGGTGGTGGTAGCGCTGGTGCCACAACACTGTAAGTCCTCACAGTTACTCGTGGTGGGCGCAGAAACGGGTCCTGCTGTGAAATATTAGATCAAGAATTGTAATTACATGCACCTGTTGAACAGGGGCAGAAAAATTGGGCCTTTGGTGGTGGTGGTGTTGCCACAACACTGTAAGTCCTCACAGTTACTCTTGGTGGGAGCTGGAATGGGCCCTGCTGTGAAATATTAGATCAAGAATTGTAATTACATGCACCTGTTGAACAGTGGTAGAAAAATTGGGCCTGTGGTGGTGGTGGTGGTGCTGGTGCCACAACACTGTAAGTCCTCACAGTTACTCGTTGTGGGTGCAGAAACGGGCCCTGCTGTGAAATATTAGATCAAGAATTGTAATTACATGCCCCTGTTGAACAGGGTCAGAAAAATTGGGCCTTTGGTGGTGGTGGTGCTGGTGCCACAACAATGTAAGTCCTCACAGTTACTCTTGGTGGGTGCAGAAACGGGCCCTGCTGTAAAATATTAGATCAAGAATTGTAATTACATGCATTTGTTGAACAGGGGCAGAAAAATTGGGCCTTTGGTGGTGGTGGTGCTGGTGCCACAACACTGTAGGTCCTCACAGTTACTCTTGGTGGGCGCAGAAATGGGCCCTGCTGTGACATATTAGATCAAGAATTGTAATTACATGTCCCTGTTGAACAGGGGCAGAAAAATTGGGCCTTAGGCACTGGTGCCACAAAACTGCAACCCCTCACAGATACTCTAGTTGGAGCGCAGGAACGAGCCCTGCTGCAAAGTATTGCATCAAAAATTGTAATTACACGCCCCTGTTCTTAAACAGGGGCTGAAAAATTGGGCCTCAGGCACTGGTGCTGGTGCCACAACACTGCAACCCCTCACAAATACTCTAGTTGAGTGCAGCAACGAACCCTCCTTGCAAAATATTGCATCAAAAATTGTAATTACACGCCCCTGTTAAACAGGGGCTAAAAAATTGGGCCTTAGCCACTGGTGGCGGCCCCCAGAACCAAAAATATTCTTACAAGCTATCAGCATGATCATTGAGGAGGAAGAGGATAGTCACTCAGCATAACAGGATAGTCACTCAGCATCAGCATAGGCAGTCTTGAAGGGATCTGACATTTCAAAAAAAATTATTCAGCATCAGGTGCTTGGTAGCTGGTGGTGATCAAAGACTGATTCATTTTTATGAAGGTCAGTCGATCGACCAAGATGGTGGACAGGCGCACCCTGTGATCGGTTACAAAATCTCCAGAAGCACTGAATGTGCGTTCCGAAAGAACGCTGAATGCAGGACAGGCCAGTAGCTCAATTGCATACTGTGCCAGCTCTGGCCAGTGATCCATCCTCAAGACCCAGTAACCCAGAGGATTTTCGGTGGGAAAGGTGTCCAAGTCAGATTTTGCCCCTAGGTATTCCTGCACCATGTAAAACAGACGCTGGCGATGGTTGCTGGAACCAATCATACCTTGGGGCTGCGGACTAAAAAAATTGTCTGAACACATTGGTCAGATGGCCACCTTCTCCACCGCTCCTTCTTTGACTAACCGATGCCTCAGCAACACGTTGTCCAGGAACAGGAGTTTGTAACCTCCCAGTCTCTGGGAACGCATTGCACAGACCTTTCTGCAAGGCCTCCCGAAGATGTTTCATCCTCTGCTCCCTCTGCGACTGCAAGATAAGGTCCGCAACCTTACCCTTGTAACGTGGATCAAGGAGGGTTGCCAGCCAGTATTGATCCCTCTCCTTGATACCACGAATACGAGGATCCTTCCGCAGGCTTTGCAGGATCAGGGAGGCCATGCAGCGTAGGTTTGCTGAGGCATTTGGTCCAGAGTCCTCTGGGTCACTAAGGATGACATGATCCGCAGCCACCTCCCCCCAGCCACGTACAAGTCCATGGGTTTCTTGGGACTTTAAATGATCCCCTAAAGACTGCTGCTGATGCGAAGTGCCAGGCTCCCCCTCCATGCTGACACAATCCTCCTCTTCCTCCTCCTCCTCCTCCTTGTCCTCTTCCTGTGTGATCGTCAGGCACGCAGGAACACTGTCTGAATAAAGGGGGCCTTGAGAGCTAAGGAAGTCCTCCTCTTCCTGACTCTGTTCTGCCTCAAGTGCCCTGTCCATTATTCCATGCAGCGTGTGCTCCAGCAGGTGGACAAGGGGGACAGTGTCACTGATGCATGCACTGTCACTGCTCACCATCCTTGTGGCCTCCTCAAATGGTGACAGGACAGTGCATGCATCCCTGATCATGGCCCACTGGCATGGGCAAAAAAACAAGCTCCCCTGACCCTGTCCTGGTGCCATAGTCGCACAGGTACTCATTGATGGCCCTCTGCTGAGTGTGCAGCTGCTGCAGCATGGCCAATGTTGAGTTCCACCTGGTGGGCATGTCACAGATTAGGCGGTTCTTGGGCATGTTAAATTCCTTTTGGAGGTCAGCCAGCCGAGCACTGGCATTATATGACCTGCGGAAATGCACACAGACTTTCCTGGCCTGCCTCAGGACATCCTGTAAGCCCAGGTACCTGCCCAAGAACCGCTGCACCACCAAGTTAAGGACGTGAGCCAAACAGGGCACATGGGTCAGTTGCTCCTGTTGGAGGGTGGAGAGGAGGTTGGTGCCATTGTTGCAAACCACCATACCTGCCTTAAGCTGGCGTAGCGTCAACCACCTCTGAACCTCGCCCTGTAGAGCTGACAGAATATCTGCCCCAGTGTGGCTCCTGTTCCCCAAGCACACCAGCTCAAGCACCGCATGACATCTTTTGGCCTGCGTGTTGGCGTAGCCCCTTGAACGCTTACGGAGCACCGCTGGTTCCGAAGACAAATCAGCAAAGGAAGAGGCCATGGAGGAAGAAGAAGTGGAGGGGGTGGAGGAGAGAGGTGTGGCAGAATCACCACTGGTAGTATTTTGGAGGTGTGGTGGCAGAACAACCTCCAACACTACTGCACCCTGTCCTGCATCCTTCCTAGCTGCCAGAAGAGTCACCCAGTGCGCGGTGAAAGATAGGTAACGTCCCTGTCCATGCCTGCTGGACCATGGGTCAGCGGTAATATGCACCTTACCGCTGACTTCCCTGTCCAGTGAGGCCAAGACATTGCCTTCCACATGCCGGTAGACAGCCAGAATCGCCTTCCGTGAGAAAAAGTGGCGTTTGGGAACCTGCCACTGAGGAACCGCACATTCCACAAACTCACGGAAGGGGGAAGAGTCTACCAACTGAAAAGGCAGCAGTTGAAGTGCTAGCAATTTAGCCAAGCTAGCATTCAACCGCTGGGCATGTGGATGGCTGGGAGCGAACTTCTTTCAGCAGAGCAGGAGCTGGGGCAGGGAAATTTGCCTGGTACAATCTGGAGTTGGTGTACCGATAGCAGATTACACCCAAGTACTTGGCTGTGACACACCTAATTCTACACCTTCATTCCTCTCAGTGCAGGTCTCAGAGAGGACTGAAGGTATAGTGGGGTTGGAGATCCCAGCTGATGAGGAGCAAGAGGTCCGCTTTGTTCTTTGGTGTGGATCTTTCAGGTATGCTTGCCAACGAACTGCATGACAGGTCAACATATGTCTGGTCAAGCATGTTGTGCCCAAGCGGGAGATGTTTTGGCCACGAGAGATACGCTTGAGACATATGTTGCAAATAGCAGCAGTGGGATCTGATGCTCTCGTCTCAAAAAAGGCCCACACCAAAGAACTTTTGGAATAACATGCAGAGACAGCAGCGCCCTGCACATGCGGAGCTCTGCGGTGTGATGCAGTCGGTAAGCTGGCCCCTGGAGGGCATCCTGCCTCGTTGGTGATGTGCCTCCTCCTCCTCTCTCCTATCAGGCACCCACGTGGAGTCAGTGACCTCATCATCCCCTCCCTCCTCATCACTGGGGCAAAGCTGGCAGTATGCTGCACCTGGGGGAAAATGACTGCCAGTCCTTCTTGGGCACCCCCTCTCTCTGGGCTCACGTTACTGCCTTCCTCTAGCTGGGTACCATCATCGGAGCCTTCAAAACGCTGGGCATCCTCCTGGAGCATGTACCCAACACTGCGGTCAAACAGTTCGGGGGACTCCTCAGGAGGACATGGTGTGGCTAAGGAAGGAGTGACTGATGCCATTGAGCTGAGGGAAGAGGCTGCATTGGCAGCTGCTTTGCCAGACAAAGTACCCTGAGCCTGGGTGAGAGAGGATGAGGAGGATGAGGACGGCTTGGTCATCCACTCTACCAAGTCTATCGCATGTTGCGGCTCAACACGGCCAGCTGCCGAAAAAAAGGACAAGTGCTGATGAGGATGCACCGTCTCCACGACCAGCACATTTGCCTCTAGACACAGAGCCTGCTTGCCCTCTTTTATTGGCTTGTGACTGTCTGCCTCTCCTTGTTGGCCTTCCAGACATACTAATGGCCTGCAGTGAGATGTAGCTGCACAAAGCTGGGATGTATATATACTGATACGGCAGCTAGCAGAATCAACTGCCTGCCTGTAGTATTATTAGTATGAGAACTCCAGCAATTGTCTTCAGGTAGTTTTAGGTGCACACTGTGCAGAGGACGCAGTACACTAACTGTAAATACTATAACTGCCTACCTGTGGTATTAATATAGGATCAGAAAAACACCACCAATTTTATTCAGGTAGCTTTAGGTGTACACTGTGCAGAGGACACAGTAAACTAACTGTAAATACTGTAGCTGCCTGCCTGTGGTATTAATAGGAGCAGAACAACAGCAATTTTCTTCAGGTAGCTTTAGGTGCACACTGTGCAGAGGACGCAGTACACTAACTGTAAATACTGTAGCTGCCTGCCTGTGGTATTAATATAGGATCAAAAGAACACCACCAATTTTATTCAGGTAGCTTTAGGTGCACACTGTGCAGAGGATACAGTACACTAACTGTAAATACTGTAGCTGCCTGCCTGTGGTATTAATAGGAGCAGAACAACAGCAATTGTCTCCAGGTAGCTTTAGGTGCACACTGTGCAGAGGACGCACCACACTAACTGTAAATACTGTAGCTGCCTGCCTGTGGTATTAATAGGATCAGAAGAACAGCAATTGTCTCCAGGTAGCTTTAGGTGCCCACTGTGCAGAGGAAGCAGTACACTAACTGTAAATACTGTAGCTGCCTGCCTGTGGTATTAATATAGGATCAGAAGAACACCAATTTTATTCAGGTAGCTTTAGATGCACACTGTGCAGAGGGCGCACTACACTAACTGTAAATACTGTAGCTGCCTGCCTGTGGTATTAATAGGATCAGAAGAACGCAGGGGACACACTACACTAACTTGTAAATACTACAGCTGCCTGCGGTACTGTACTAATAGGATCAGAAGAACACCACTAATTTTCTTCAGGTAGCTTTAGGTGCATACTGTGCAGAGGATGCACTACACTAACTTGTAAATACTGCAGCTGCCTGCGGTCCTGTACTAATAGGATCAGAAGAACACCAGTAATTTTCTTCAGGTAGCTTTAGGTGCACACTGTGCAGAGGATGCAATAGAGTAACTGTAAATACTGTAGCTAATAGGACTAATAGGATCAGAAGAACACCAGCAATTTTCTTTAGGTAGCTGTAAATACACCTGCCTGTCTGTCAGTAGTAGGAAGAGAATAACAGGAACGGATCTAGCTAAACTGAATACAGTGTGTATATATATATATATATATATATATATACACACACAACACCTAGGATGTATATATATACACAAGCTAACTGAGCACTTAAGTGCAGTACTCTGTCTAACTTAAATTTAAATGTAACTGTCTCTCTGTCTTTCTATCTCTCTCTCAAAGCCGGAACACACTACACAGGGCCGCCGTGTAGGCGGCCTTATATAGTGTGGGGCGTGTACTAAACTCCCTGGCCAATTACAGCTCTCTGTACAGAAAGCGCTGTGATTGGCCAAGCATGCGGGTCATAGTGCATGCTTGGCCAATCATCAGCCAGCAATGTACTGTGATGCCGCAGTGAATTATGGGCCGTGACGCGCCACTCGAATTTGGCGTTAACAACCCATATTGTTCATAATTTGGCAAACGACCGAACACACGATGTTCGAGTTGAACATGCGTTCGATTTGAACACGAAGCTCATCCCTAACAGGGAAGTGTCAGTGAGACACTAATGCATTCCAATTTCAGATTTCCCCACACCGCACCTGCATTGAGGGGGAGGCACTGTGCCCGCACACATTGTAAAAGATGGGAAACATTGTTTGGTTCTCTAACTTTGCTGTAGCTGTGATCGCCAGCTTTTGTGATGGGGAAGAGATTGGGTGCAGTTCTGCCAAGGGGGGGGTGGTCCCTGTTTCCAGGAGGAGGAGGACTATGAATGGCCACTACAAAAGCCAATCACAGTCCTGCTAGCACCATCCACCATCTGGAGGAAGATGACTCGCTTGGTTGCCATTACCAGTCTCAGAAAGGAGGGATTTCACTGTGAATGAGAAAACCACAATCAGGTGACAGTTTGTGGAATTACTGTTGCGCTTCTGGGAACTTTGTTGAAATTATTCCGTAACCTTTGCATCACTTACTACTGAACCCCACACTCTGTCCCTTTAAGCTTCAGCCAGTATTCAGCGCAATGAAAATCCCACCCAACTTTTGCTGCAGCATGGAGCGCCACACTTTTTCTCAACTGCGGGGGCCCAACTTATGATCCTGCACACAGGCCCACTGCTTTCAGAAAATGCTCCTGACCTGAGCTCATCATTGTGCATTCATTCCAGATGCTTGTATGTGACATCACATACAAGCACATGGGCTGAATGCGAGAGGTGGATCAACAGGATGAGTGTGTCAGGACAGGTAGATGTGTCTCATCTCTGCTTCCTTTCACCACTCTGCATATCATAGATGAGAAGAGGGTACAGGGGTGGAGAAGATAAACAGGAGGGTACAGAGGTGGGGCAGATGTGCAGAGGGAGAGAGAGGGGGCGTACAGGGGTGGAAGATATGAGAAGGGGGTTCAGCAGTGGGACAAAAAAGCAGGGGGTTTCAGTATTGGGCCAGATGAGAAGGGGGTTCAGTGGTGGGACAGATGAGCAGGGGGTTCAGTAGTAGGACAGAAAAGCAGAGGGGGTTGAGCAGTGGGGCAGATGTGAAAGGAGGTGTATTTGTGTGACAGATGAGCAGGCGGTTACAGTGGTGGGGCAGGAGAGCAGGGGAACAGAGGTGGGGCAGAAGAGCAGAGGGGTACAGAGGGAGACAGATGTGCAGGAGGTACATTGGTGGGGCAGATGAGAAAGCGAGTTATAGTGGTGGGACAGATGAGTTCAGTGTTAGGACAGTTGAGAAGGTTATTCAGCAGAGAGAAAGAAGAGCATGGGGATATGGCGGTGGAGCAGATGTGCAGGGAGGTACATTGATGGGGCAGATGGTCAGGGGGGTACAGTGGTGGGACAGATGTGCAGGAGGTACAGTGGTGGGAGGGATGAGAAGGGGGTTCAGCGGTGGGACAGAAAAGCAGGAGGGTACAGTGATGGGGCAGGTGAGCAGGGGGTTAAAGTGGTGGGACAGATGAGCAGGGGGGGGTTAATGTTGGGCCAGATGAGAAGGGGGTTAAAGTGGTTGAAAAGATGAACAGGGGGGTTCAATGTTGGGGCAGATGAGAAGGGGGTTCAGCGGTGGGACAGAAGAGTAGGGGGGTACAGTGGTGGGACAGAAGAGCAGGAGGGGAGGTGTGAAAGGAGGTACATTGGTGGGACCAATGAGCAGGGGGTTACAGTGGTTGGGCAGAAGAGCAGGGGGTATAGAGGTGGGGCAGTTTTACGGGGGAACAGTGACGGGGCAGAGAAGAAAGGAGGTATATTGGTGGGACAGATGAGCAGGGGGTTACAGCGGTGGGGCAGAGGAGCAGGGGGTACAATGGTGGGGCAAAGGGGTGCAGAGGAGAAAGGAGGTACATCAGTGGAACACATGAGCGGGGGTTACAGTGGTGGGGCAGAAATGCAGGGGGAACAGATGTGGGACAGATTTGCAGGAGGTACAATGGTGGTGTCACGTACCATGTAGCTGAGTGAAGACTGAAGTGACGAGGTCGGCCTCTCTTGTATCTCCAGCCCAGGTCCCGCTGGAAGTGGAACAGAGGGAACCGAGGGCCAGGAGGAACACGAGTGCCTGCAAATGTAGACCCGGAGACTTGAGGCAGAGGATGCGATCTAGGACGAGCAGGAGAACCGTCAGATAAGGATGGGTAGTCTGGCACCAAGGATCAGCTGGGCTTAAAGAAGCACTCCGCTGGAACAGTGGTACTGGAACATTAGGTGGTGTAAGGTTTCTGGTAGACTTGCAGCAAGAGGTTGCAGCGGGTTGCAGCGGGTCGCAGGACTGTGGTTGCAGACACTTGAAGAATGATGAGGAGGTACACCAGAGACAGGAGCAGGGTCTCAAAGGTAGCCGAGTCCGGTAACAGGCGGGCAGCGAGGTACAAGGCAGCAGGCAGAAGCAAAGTCATAAGGATAGCCGGATCTAGTAACAGGCAGGCAGTGTAGTACAAAGCAGCAGGCAGAAGCAGAGTCCAAAGGGAAGCCAGGATCAGAAACTGGTAGTCAGAGCAGGAACAGGATCCAGAAGCAGGGTCAAGGCAAGCCAGGTTCATCAACAGGTATCAAGCAGGATAATAGCAGGATTCAGATATCAGGAAACAGCTGAAGACCAGTCAGCAACGGCCTGGGGTCAGAGCACTTCTTTAAATAGGCCGTCTGGCACCAATTGGCATTATGGGCGCGCTCCTGTGCATGCACGCAGTCCACCGCGCATGGTGTCAGCGAAATTTGGTTGTACGCAAAGCACACAGCCAAATCTCCTGTTTCTAATCATAATAACAATTTCGTCTAATGATATAATACCATCTCACCTTTTGATCATATGTGTCTCCTCTGGTGTAGCTCATCCTCTGATGTGTGTGTGTGCCTCATGCTCACAAATAGATAAAACACATCCTTCTTACATTCCCATCTCAGCAAGACTGCCCTTACAGCTCTCAGTCTGCCTCCTTTATTCAAAAGACCACAAAAGCAATCACAAACAGGAAGCCCTGGCCCCAACAGCCAATCGCTTCCTTCACAGGGTATGACCTCAGCCTCACAGGATATGACCTCACAGGATGTGAGTGACCATATAAGGATTTAACAACAGAACACAAAACAACCAATGAACAATGACTACAGGACATGATACAATATACTAAATGACGATGACTAAAGTTCCTTGTGCATGGGAGATTATCTGCAGGTATACGTCATGGCACCCCAAACATGTTGATCAGGCATACCAGGGGCGACAAGAGCAAAACACCTCTAAACCGATAATGTCTTTGCAGAGTGAACGCATCCCCACCAGACGATCGTTCTGTGCATTGCACAGGGGCCCTTTTGCTGGCGGACATGTCCTCTCTCCGCAAACACCTCTCTCCAAACACCAGGAAGTTTTCCACTACCTAACAGGTCTCAGCCAGTGTCGATCTGCCCCAGTCAGCTCTTTAGAGTGGGCTGTGGCTGAACACACACTGGAAGACTTATGACAACACATTAATATAAAATTTTCCACAACAATGGGCATTGATGCACACAGGCATCTGCAGAGGTCCGTGTGCGCGCGCATGCACACGAGTGTGCACCGGATGTGAACTAATAGTTCTCTTACATTGCCCCCCCTTTCGGGCAGCCTCCGGATGCCCACTAGGGAACTTTTTTCAGGGTGAAGGTGCAGATAGGCCCAAATCAACTGCGGAGCATGTACATTGGAAGAGGGTTCCCACGAGTTATCTTCAGGACCATAGCCCCTCCATTTAATTAAATACTGGGTTTGATCTCTTCTCTTCCTGCAATCCATAACTGCTTCAACTTCGAATTCTTTGTTTTCTTCAACAAGCAAGTGAGGGGGAATCTCAGGTTTTTGATCAGGGAAGGGGTCAGCCATGGATCATTTTAAGAGGATACGTGAAATACCGGGTGAATCTTCAGACTTGCCGGCAGGTTGAGCTCGAAGGCGACAGCATTGATCCTCTTCTTTACTGGGAATGGGCCAGTGTACCTTGGTCCTAGTTTCTTAGAGGGACAAGCCAACTTTAGGTTAGTAGTGGTAAGCCATACTTTATCCCCAGGTTTAAGGTCTAGGTTACCCCTTCTCCTCCTGTCTTAGAACCTCTTATTACTTTCCTGGGACTTAGTGATGGTTTCTTGCAAGAGTTGGTTATTGGACCTCCAGAACTCCAGATGATCCTGTACTGCCGGAACTGAAGATTCCTGGGGAACATCAGGCAAAACAGATGGATGAAACCCATAGTTTGCAAAAAAGGGAGTTTGATTGCAGAGTGTATAGAGTTATTATATGCGAATTCTGCTAACGGCAAAAGAGAGGCCCAGTCATCTTGCGCAAATGAGGAGAAACAACGCAAATACTGCTCCAGGGTCTGGTTCGTCCTCACGGTTTGACCGTTAGTCTGTGGATGGTATGCAGATGACAAACAGTGTTTAATGCCCAGAACTTCACATAAGGATTTCCAAAATCGGGAAGTGAATTGTACCCCACGGTCAGAGGTAATGTTAGCAAGAATACCATGAAGGCACACAACTTCCTTGATAAAAGAGGAGGCAGTCTCTGCAGCAGAAGGGGTGCCTTTCAGGGGCACAAAATGGGCCATCTTGGACAATCGATCCACAATCACAAAAATAGTAGTGAAGCCTTAGGATGGGGGTAGTTCAACAATAAAGTCCATGGTGATCATGGTCCATAATTTATCAGGAACAGGAAGGGGTTCCAACAGACCCCAATTCTTGGCTCTATCAGTCTTATGTCTTAACATAGTCCCTGCAATTTTGTACCAGGTCTGGCCACCAGAAGGAGCGAAGAACCAGATTTGAAGTCTTAAGAGCTCTGAAATGCCCTGCCAAGGGGTGTTTATGGCACATGTAAAGAACTGCTGACCGTAACTGCTCAGGAACGAAGATCTGTTCGCCATGAAAATAGAGACCCTCTTTCAGCTGAAGGTGGAGTTCCTGGGATGGAGAATGGTTCTGAACTGCTGCCTTGATTTGAGAGATGAGATCCATCTGTAACAGAAGAAAATTTTTTTGCAGGTAAAATGGTACCAGGCTCAGAGGGAACCTCAGTATCTTGGAACATACGTGAGAGGGCGTCAGGCTTCCCGTTCTTGGATCCAGGCCGATAGGTAATGTGGAAGCAGAATCTTGCAAAAAAGGGGGCCCATCTGGCCTGGCGGGGTCTTAGTCTCTTGGCTGCTTTAAAATATTCAAGGTTCTTGTGATCGGTGAATACAAGAATGGGATGTGCCGCTCCTTAACCACTTGCCGACCGCCTAACGCATATATACGGCGGCAGAATGGCACGGGCAGGCAGAATCACGTACCTGTACGTGATCTGCCTCCCGCGGGTGGGGGGTCTGATCGGACCCCCCCCCGGTGCCATAGGCGGTCGGCTCTCGTTCGCGGGCGATGAGAGGTGAGGGGGAGGCCATCCATTGTTGGCCACCCCCTCCCGATCGCTCCCAGCGAATGGAAATGCTTCCTTTCCCTCTGTAATGTAAACAGAGGGAAAGGAAGTGATGTCATCTCTCCTCGAGTCGGTCTTTTTGATCCGACGCAGAGGAGAGAAGACATCCAAGTAAGTGCACCAACACTACACTTACAGTAGAACACGCAGGCACACATTTCACCCCCCTGTCACCCCCCGATCACCCCCCGATCACCCCCCTGTACCCCCTGTCACTCTGTCACCAATAGCAGTTTTTTTTTTTTTGCATTGGTGTCAGTTTGTGTCAGTTACAAGTGTTAGGGCAGTTAGGTTAGCCCCCTTTAGGTCTAGGGTACCCCCCTTTAGGTCCAGGGTACCCCCCTAACCCCCCCCTAATAAAAGTTAACCCCTTGATTACCCCCCGTCGCCAGTGTCGCTAAGCGATCGTTTTTCTGATCGCTGTATTAGTGACACAGGTGACGCTAGTTAGGGAGGTAAGTATATAGGTTCGCTGTCAGTGTTTTATAGCGACAGGGACCCCCATATACTACCTGCTAAAGGTTTTAACCCCTTGATTGCCCCCTAGTTAACCCTTTCACCAGCGATCACCGTATAAGTGTTACGGGTGACGCTGGTTAGCTAGTTTGTTTTTTGTAGTTTATTACAGTTTATTATAGTTTATTATAGTTTTAGGGCACCCGCCGTTTATTACCTTATAAAGGTTTAACCCCCTAATTGCCCGGCGGTGATATAAGTTAAGTTTTTAGGATCTGATAAGGTCTGCGTCGCCCCAGGCAGCGTCAGGTTAGCGCCAGTACCGCTAAAACCCACGCACGCAGCATACACCTCCCTTAGTGCTATAGTATCTGAACGGATCGATATCTGATCCGATCAGATCTATACTCCCCAGCAGTTTAGGGTTCCCTGAAACGCAGTGTTAGCGGGATCAGCCCAGATACCTGCTAGCACCTGCGTTTTGCTCCTCGGCCCAGCCCAGCCCAGCCCACCCAAGTGCAGTATCGATCGATAACTGTCACTTACAAAACACTAAGCACACATAACTGCAGCGTTCGCAGAGTCAGGCCTGATCCCTGCGATCGCTAACAGTTTTTTGGTAGTGTTTTGAATCAGTCGCTAACAGTCAGGAGCTTTTTTGCCTGTGAGTCTCACTAGTGTACCCCTAAATTTAGAGGCCAAAATGGCAAATCGAAGGTACACTAGTGAAGAGGCCTACAGGATTCTGAGTATGACAGATAGTGAAGAGGAAGTCACTCATCTGTCAAGTTCAGGCTCAGAATACGAACCTGTAGAGGACAGCGGCTCCATGACAGATAGCTCTGACGACGGAGTTGTGGTCCCTGCTAGGGTCAGGCGTACCAGACCCCGAACTTCTTCTGTCCTTGAAGTGCAAGAACCGCAGGGCTCTCGTATGGAGCAGAGAGGTACTAGTGCCGCTACTCCTTCTGGTGAACTGGCAAGCACCAGCGGCCTGGTCGTACATCCAGCACTGCAGTATCACGTGGTGACGTGGCGAGTCCCATAAGTGCAGTTCAAGCTGGCGAGGTGGCAAGCACAAGTAGCGTCCCGCTGCCACCAAGAAGACGAACACAGGCCCGTCGTGCCCATAGTGCCCTTCCTGCTGCATTCGCCAATCCGAATTGGGAACCCACCACTTCTGCAGCACCCGTACTTCCCCCTTTCACTGGCCAACCCGGAATTCAGGTGGAAACAGTTGACTTTACGCCACTGGATTTTTATTCGCTGTTTTTCACCGAAGATCTCTATAGATCTATTGTGGACCAAAGCAATTTGTACGCTGGTCAACACATCGCCACTATTCCCCAGTCCTCCCTTGCCAGAGATTGGAGACCAATTACGGTCTCCGAATTTAAGATCTTTCTGGGCCTTTCCCTCCTCATGGGCATAACCAAAAAGAGTGAGTTGCGGTCATATTGGTCCACTGACCCAATTCACCATATGCCCGTGTTCTCTGCCTCCATGGCCAGGGCACGATACGAGCAGATTTTGCGGTTCATGCACTTCAACGACAATGAACTCTGTCGTCCTCGTGGAGACCCTGCATACGATCGGCTCTACAAAATTCGGCCCCTCGTAAACCACTTCAACCAACGTTTTGCAGACTTGTTTACCCCCCATCAAGTTGTCTGCGTTGATGAGTCCCTGATTAAGTTTTCTGGCCGCTTGTCCTTCAAACAGTACCTTCCCAGCAAGCGTGCCAGATACGGGGTCAAGATGTATAAGCTCTGTGACAGGGCCACAGGCTATACATGTAGATTTATGGTTTACGAGGGCAAAGATAGTCACGTAGAGCCGATCAACTGCCCTGACTACATAGGAAGCGCTGGCAAGATAGTGTGGGACTTGGTGTCACCCTTATTCGGAAAGGGGTACCACTTGTACGTGGACAATTATTATACGAGCGTGCCACTTTTTAGTCACTTGTTTGATCATCAGATTGGAGCATGTGGCACCGTGCGACCTAATCGCCGGGGCTTTCCCCAGCGGCTTGTAGAGTCCCGTCTTAGGCTGGGGGAGAGAGCCTGCTTGAAGTATAATAATTTGCTCGCTATGAAGTGGAGGGACAATAAGAATGTTTTCGTTCTTACCTCCCCTCATGCAGACACGATGACCCAAATTACTACGGCGACTGGTGTTGTGGAGAAACCCCTCTGTGTCCACGAATACAACCTTAATATGGGAGGGGTGGACCTCAACGACCAGTTGTTGGCGCCGTACCTAATTGCCCGTAAGGCCAGACGCTGGTACAAAAAAGTGTCTGTTTATTTATTTCAATTGGCTTTGCTGAATGCTCATGTGCTATACAGAGCTTCAGGACGGACTGGATCCTTCCTTAAATTCCAGGAAGAGATCGTCAGAGCCCTTCTGTATCCAGACGGTGCTCCACCTCACCTTCCCCAACCAGATGCAGTAAGCCGGCTGCATGGGAGGCATTTTCCTTATGTCCTCCAGAGTACCCCTACCCAACGAGCCCCCCAAAAAAGATGTCGTGTCTGCAGCAAGCGCGGATTTAGGCGTGACACCCGGTATTATTGTCCCTCCTGTCCTGACAATCCTGGTCTATGCATTGGTGAATGTTTTGAACGCTACCATACACTAGTGGAGTATTAGCGTAGGGTTCAGCACGGCACAGACTAGGCACACTAACACAGGGTCTCCCAAGATGCCATCGCATTTTGAGAGACCCAAACCTGGTACAGTTACAGTTAAAAGTTAAAGTTACTAAAAAAAGTGTTAAAAAAAAAAAAAAATAAAAAAAAAAATAAAAAAATAAAAATACAAAAAAAATATAAAATAAAAAAAACCAAAAATAGTTGTCGTTTTATTGTTCTCTCTCTCTATTCTCTCTCTATTGTTCTGCATTCTATACTGCAATGTTTTTTATACTTTGTTTTTTTATTGTTAACCACTTTTTTGTTTTCAGGTACGCCATTCAGCTGCAGAGCGGATTTATTTATCTTGACAGCAACAGCGTTTGCTCCCACGATATATAAAGCCGTGACTCCAGCGCTGTCGGAGGTGATTTCACCACCACAGTTACATACTTCAGCATATATGCCGAAGCGTGGGGGCAGCAGTGGGTGGAGGAGCAATTTGCTCCTGCCTTTTGCGGGAGGATGCCCCCATGCTTCGGCATATATATATTTTAGGTAGGCACAGGTTGCGTTAAATGTTTTATTTTTTACTATGGTTTTTTTTGTATTTGCTTTGCAGGTATGGTAAGTATTACTGTTATACTGTAATGTTACTTTGTTTTTTTGTTAACCATCATTTGCTTAGCAGGTACGCCATTCAGTTGCAGCGCGGATTTATTTATCTTGACAGCAACAGCGTTTGCTCCCACGATATATAAAGCCGTGACTCCAGCGCTGTCGGAGGTGATTTCACCACCACAGTTACATACTTCAGCATATATGCCGAAGCGTGGGGGCAGCAGTGGGTGGAGGAGCAATTTGCTCCTGCCTTTTGTGGGAGGATGCCCCCATGCTTCGGCATATATATATTTTAGGTAGGCACAGGTTGCGTTAAATGTTTTATTTTTTACTATGGTTTTTTTTGTATTTGCTTTGCAGGTATGGTAAGTATTACTGTTATACTGTAATGTTACTTTGTTTTTTTGTTAACCATCATTTGCTTAGCAGGTACGCCATTCAGTTGCAGCACGGATTTATTTATCTTGACAGCAACAGCGTTTGCTCCCACGATATATAAAGCCGTGACTCCAGCGCTGTCGGAGGTGATTTCACCACCACAGTTACATACTTCAGCATATATGCCGAAGCGTGGGGGCAGCAGTGGGTGGAGGAGCAATTTGCTCCTGCCTTTTGCGGGAGGATGCCCCCATGCTTCGGCATATATAAATGGTGCATGTATGCCCATCATTAGAAGTGGGCGGATGAAGGGAGGTATTCTAATGGTGGGCATACCCACTGATCAATATCTTTTTTTCGTTCAGCCCACAGGCTGCATGAAAAAAAAGTTTACAATACAAGGACCAGCAACGTACTGGTATGTTGCTGGACTTTGAGTGGTTATACCAGAATGATGCCTGCAGGTTTAGGTATCATCTTGGTATCATTCTTTTCAGCCAGCGGTCGGCTTTCATGTAAAAGCAATCCTAGCGGCTAATTAGCCTCTAGACTGCTTTTACAAGCAGTGGGAGGGATCCCCCCCCCCACCGTCTTCCATGTTTTTCTCTGGCTCTCCTGGCCCAACAGGGAACCTGAGAATGCAGCCGGTGATTCGGCCAGCTGACCATAGAGCTGATCAGAGACCAGAATGGCTCCAATCATCTCTATGGCCTAAGAAACCGGAAGCTACGAGCATTTCATGACTTAGATTTCGCCGGATGTAAACAGCGCCATTGGGAAATTGGGAAAGCATTTTATCACACCGATATTGGTGTGGTCAGATGCTTTGAGGGCAGAGGAGAGATGTAGGGTCTAATAGACCCCAATTTTTTCAAAAAAGAGTACCTGTCACTACCTATTGCTATCATAGGGGATATTTACATTCCCTGAGATAACAATAAAAATGATTAAAAAAAAAATAAAAATGAAAGGAACAGTTTAAAAATAAGAAAAAAAATTAAAAAATTAATAAAGAAAAAAAAAAAAAAAAAAAAAGCACCCCTGTCCCCCCCTGCTCCCGCGCAAAGGCGAACGCAAGCGTCGGTCTGGCGTCAAATTTAAACAGCAATTGCCCCATGCATGTGAGGTATCACCGCGAAGGTCAGATCGAGAGCAGTAATTTTAGCAGTAGACCTCCTCTGTAAATCTAAAGTGGTAACCTGTAAAGGCTTTTAAAGGCTTTTAAAAATGTATTTAGTTTGTCGCCACTGCACGTTTGTGCGCAATTTTAAAGCATGTCATGTTTGGTATCCATGTACTCGGCCTAAGATCATCTTTTTTATTTCATCAAACATTTGGGCAATATAGTGTGTTTTAGTGCATTAAAATTTTAAAAAGTGTGTTTTTTCCCCAAAAAATGCGTTTGAAAAATCGCTGCGCAAATACTGTGTGAAAAAAAAAAATGAAACACGTTTGAAACTGTCAGTTGTGTTTTTGACCCTAATTAGAACCCCCCCCCACCCCCTCAAATGTCTGAAACTGTCAGGTGTGTTTTTGACCCTAATTAGAACCCCTCCCCCTCAAATGTTTGAAACTGTTGGTTGTGTTTTTGACCCTAATTAGAACCCCTCCCCCACCCCCTCAAATGTTTGAAACTGTCAGGTGTGTTTATTAACCTAATTAGTACCCCTCCCCCACCCCCTCAAATGTTTGAAACCGTCAGGTGTGTTTATTAACCTAATTAGTACCCCTCCCCCACCCCCTCAAATGTTTGAAACCATCAGGTGTGTTTATTAACCTAATTAGTACCCCTCCCCCACCCCCTCAAATGTTTGAAACTGTCAGGTGTGTTTTTGACCCTAATTAGAAACCCTCCCCCACCCCTTCAAATGTTTGAAACTGTCAGGTGTGTTTATTAACCTAATTGGTACCCCTCCCCCACCCCCCCAAATGTTTGAAACTGTCAGGTGTGTTTATTAACCTAATTAGTACCCCTCCCCCCACATTCAAATTGATCAATGGGCCATCAGAGGGGGTGAGTAATCTTATAAGTGGGCCTTATGTTTTTTAGAATTAAAATTAAAAACACACATATTAATAATGTTCGGCTGCTGTTGTTCAATAATGTTTTTGTGTAATCTGATATCCAAGTTATGTTTAAAAGTACTTATCTTAATTTTTTTCACTCCACAGTTTCCTTCCAGTACACAGGAATGGCAGACTGTGGCCTCCCAGTTCGCTGATCGTTGGGACTTTCCCAACTGTTTTGGGGCGATTGATGGGAAGTATGTCTGCATTATGCCACCACCCCATTCGGGGTCTTATTTCTATAACTACAAGGGGTTCCATAGTTTAGTTTTGATGGCGGTGGTCTCAACACATTTGGACTTTCTGTTTGTGGACGTGGGGAAGAACGTCCGGATGTCTGACGGAGGAGTGTTTGCACAGACCGAGCTGTGCCAGCGTCTCCAGACTGGTGGCCTGGGATTGCCACCTGATGACCAGAATGTGGATGGACTCCCCTGGAGTTTTTATCGCTGATGAAGTGTTTGCTCTCAGTGAGCACTTGATAAGGCCGTTCCCCCAAAGGACACTCACCCCTAAGAGGAGGGTATTTAATTACCGGCTGGCCAGAGCAAGAAGAGTTGTGGGGAATGCCTTTGGGATTCTGGCCAGCTGGTTCCGTTTGTTCCTCTCAGCCATAAATCTGGCGGACTATAAAATGAATCATGTCATACTGGCTTGCTGCATACTCCATAATTTTTTAAGAAGACATTCGGCTACATATATGACCTTTGTTGGGCCTGAGGCAGGACTTGTACTTGATCAAACACTGACAGGCCTGGAAATTGGCCGTATTGGCTTGGCCCCCAAACCGCACGTCAAGTGCGTGACCGATATGTGAATTATTTTAATGGTCGGGGGGCCATTGCTATTCAACAAGAGCTATAATTTTTACAAAAAATAAAGAAAATAAATTTTGGCTACAATATCTTGTTTTCTTCTTGTTTGCATTTAGTTTTGTCTGTCTCCTAGTGCACTTGCAGTAGTGGCAAGTGCATTTCCCTTTATTTAATAAGGCCCTTTGTCACTGTAACCACACAAAAATTAGCAAAACATATTGATAAATAATCAGCCACACACATTTTAGTAGTTAAAACATTTTACTGTGTGCACATTGAAAGGTGCATTTTTGGGTTAAATATTTTTTTTTTTGTTTTTTTTTTGTTTTTTTGGAATATATTTTTTTTTTTTTGGAAAATATATATTTTTCTTTTTGGAAAATATTTTTTTTTTTTTTTGTACATTTTTTTTTTTTTTTCGAAAATATTTTTTTTTTTGGTTCTTTAAGGCATATTTAAAAAAAAATAGACCTTGTTTACAAATTTACACTTAACAACAGTGTTTTTAAAAAACATACATAAAAAAAAAGAACTTACAAAGTTCAACATGTGTGAATAACGGTGCTGGTGATGTCACCCTTGTAAAGGCACAAATTTGCAGATGCTAAAAATTGTGTATTAAAAAAGGTTACATCAACATGTGCTATCTCCCATCATGGGGGACCAATGTACGTGTTTTGTGTGTGCAATCCCCTTTGTTCCTCTCACAAATTAAAATTTTTAGGATGAAGGGTTTGCAAACACAAAACAAGTACATGGATATCCCCTGATGGAAGATAGCACATGATGACACACCGTGTGCATCTGCAAATTGGTTTATTTTTAATGGAAAAACTTCTAAATTGTAACAAAAAACAAACTGGACAAAGAAATGAAGAACATGATTGATGTTTTTAGGCAAAACGTTATTATATTCTGCCCAAAACATCAATCATGTTCTTCATTTCCTGTTGCATGGTGTCCAGCCGCATTTTCATGCTCTCAATTTGGTCACGCATTCGATCTATTTGGCCATTCCACAACATTATCTGGCCAATAAGGCATTGTGAACTGTCTGTGCTGAATGGCTCTTCCGCTTGGCCTTCCACAAACAGAACCTCACCTAAAATGTGTGGATAAAAAAATGGGTTAAAATATGCACGCATAAATAGATTACCTTAAGCTGGGGTGTCAGTCACTCACTTGGTGGGGTTGAAATCTCGCACACTTCCTCCACCTCTCCTTCCTCCAGCTCGTCGGGTGGGTGTGGTCTTGGGCTGGGGCTTGGGGTATCTTCAGCCTCAGGCTGGTGACTTGGGGGGGTCCTGGGATCCTTGGACTGTTGTCTGAGTCTTTTCTCCCCTATGATAATTAAACAAAAGGTATAGTTAAAACAGTCATATTTTTTATGTTAAAAATTAATATGAAAGGTTGGTTATGAGTTGTGGACAATTGCCTTTTTTAGTTCACAAAAATTTAGAAGACAGGATCTAAATTCCCTCTGAACAACAATTCTAAACAATACACATTTTCATGCAAGTTTCACAGATGCAGACACCTCAATGATCTCCTATGTGTATTACCCCTCAAAAATTTCTTTATGGTCACATAGTACACTAGTGCTCGTGAGTCCAGATGTGGAAACAGCTGCCGTGTCCTGTCCTTACATTACACTGAATCATTTTTGAAGAAGCATTATATTTTCAAACACATCTACACCACATCAACAAATTTTGGGAATACGACAAATTATCAAGACCTAAATGTATGTCCAACCCTGTAACATCGTATTTGGCGAAAAAATAATGTCATTTTCTTAGTATCATATGTATTTTACAAAGAACGGTCTTTACGAACGATGCTGTATAAACGAAAAACATATGGGTCAGCATGCAAGTTAAGTATCTCACTAGGAACACACAACAAGTACTTACTTTTTTTAAGCAGCTTCTTTATTCTCCAATATTGTTCTGGCTCCCTACTTTTGATGTCAGACCACCGCTTCCTCAATTGTTCTTTCGACCGTTTAGTGCCAAATTTAGCTTCTAGAGCGGTTACAACTGAGGACATTATTTTGTCCTTACGCATATTCGGTCGTGTGTACGGTCCTTTTTTCCCATCGTAGTCCTCCCTTCTCAATATGGACACCATCTCCACCATCTCTTCAAAAGCCATGTTGGTGGCCTTATATCTCCTCCTGGATGTGGATGCTTGTGGCTCCGGGCTTTCCTCCGCACTACTTCCACTTAATCACTCCTCCATGTTTCTCGATATACTCCCACTGCGCAACAAAAAGTGAAGGGGCGGGGACAAATCGTACTAAAGAACGTCAGGGGCGAGCGACGCAGGCAGAGCATGACACATGCGCAGTGTATATAAAGCTATTACGATGGCCTACGTATGTCCGTGTGGAAGTAGCGAGCATCAGAAACGAAGGTAAGATTAAACGTGGGTGTGTGTGTGTGTGTATATGTGTCCCCTAGATTCTTCACAAAATAATCCTGGGAGTTCTGACTGAAATTACAGTTTTGATCTTGTGTCTTGTCTTTCAGCAAAAATGAATCCCTTTAAAGAGGCTGATTTTTTGTCCAGATTTATCGATTTATATCAGAAAAACAAAAACCTGTGGGAGGTCAAACACCCACTATATTTCAATCGAGCTGTAAGGAAGGCAACACTGGGCACACTTTTAGAATTTGTGAAGACTCGAGTCCCCCAGGCAGACTTCAAGTTTGTGGACAAGAAAATTGGTATCTTCCGAAACATGTATAAGCGGGAACACAATAAATTCCAGGAGTCGCTCAGATCCGGAGCAGCAGCCGACCAAGTTTATGTACCCAAGTTGTGGTACTACCACAAAATGCGATTCCTGGATGACCAAACAGAAGCCAGGCAATCACTTTCGACCCTTCCCCCCACCCTTCCCTCCAGCCTTCCCTCCAGCCTTCCCCCCACTCTTCCCTCCAGCCTTCCATCCACCTCCAGCCCAGCTGAGGAGTCCCAGGAAGAACTGGGCCTTTTCATCCTTGATGAAGTGGATGCGCCCAGCTTCAGCCACGTATCCTTTTTTTGTGGAATTTGTGATTGTGTAAATGTTATTAATGATGTTAACGTCTCAAATTTTTAAGTGCTTCATAAAAAATGACTTCATCACAAATATTAATATGTAGACATATCACTAGACAGTAGTGGCCAAAATATACTTCTGCATAGGTGTGTGCAGCCTCTTGCATTAGGGTATGCACCCCAAAGCTCAAATACATATGCATGTGTATATGTACTGATGGTGTCAGTAGGGCAGTGGACAGTGTCATTAGTTTTATTTTATTTTTAAATAAATTATTTTATTTTGTAACTTTTTTTTGGGGATGAAATATCAGTGGTCTAAACAGGGGGGAATATGCACCACACAAGGCGATTAGGGTGTGCCCAGGCACACCTGGCACACCCTGTGTGCACGCCTATGTACTTCAGATATTGTTGATCAGCTGGAATAATGGTGGGGTCAAATAGATAGCCTTTACTATTTGTTTAGAATTATATTTGCAAGTCATGAGCTGAAAATTGTAAGTGATTGCGTAACACAAAATTACAACTATGTCCCTTTTTTTGACACAGGATGACCTCAGCCAGGAGGAGGCCTTGACCAGTGGGAGAGAGGAGGAGGCCTTGCCCAGTGGGAGAGAGGAGGAGGCCTTGCCCAGTAGGAGAGAGGAGGAGGCTGTGGCTGGGCCCAGTAGAAGCCGCACGGAGTGTCAGGTGCCTCCCCTCCGCGTTATCAGCAAAAGGCCCAGAAGAATGACACAAACTGAGGAGGAATCCCTAGCCCTCATTCGTGAAGCCAGCCAAATCCTCAGCACACCACCCAATGCAGAGGAGGCGTATGGGACATATATGGCCACCAGATTGCTGGAACTGGAAAAGGGGCCTCTGTGAGGGTTTGATTTTTCAGGCCTATCAGAAGGGCTTGAGAGGGGAGCTTACTGCTACAACCTATCTAGCAGATGAAGCCACTTCTCCTCCTCCTCCTGCCCCAAGTACACCACCAGAGGCACAGCCTCCGAGGAAGGCTGCAGAGAAGCGTGGAGGGAAGGCTGCAGAGAAGCGTGCAGGGAAGGCTCCACGGAAGACTCAAAAGTGATTGCCTGGTTTCTGTCTGGTCTGACTGTGCTCCCTGTGCTCCCTAGTCACAAGATACCAATTTTCTTGTCCTAAAACTTGATGTGTGTCCTGGGGGACGAAAGGCTTCACAGATTCCAAAAGTGTCTCCAATGTTGCCTTCCTAATTTTTTGTTAACCAAAATAAATGGATTTTTTAGTTACCTTACATTATTGACTATGTGTTTTGATTCCAAAACGACATTTTGTTTGGGAGTAGGCAGGTACAGGTCAAAAAGACTATGGGGTTGATTTAATAAAAGCAAATAGACTGTGCACTTTGCAGGGTGCAGTTGCCCTCTGCAAGTGCAATTGCTCCAGAGCTTAGGAAATGAGGTAAGGCTTGACTTTGCAAAGAGTACCCAATCCTGTGCAAGGAAAATTCAAAAATCAGCATTTTTGCTTGCACATGATTGGATGATGGAAGTCAGCAGAGCTTCTGCTCATTTACTAAGCTCTGGAGCAACTGCTCTTGCAGAGGGCAACTGCAGTCTTTTTCCCTTTAGTAAATCAACCCCTATGTGTGTTTGTTCCAAAAGGCTAAATCATTTAGAAAATCAATTGCAAAGTACTAGTGAAAAGTGCACTTTAGAAATTGCACTGCAAGTGCACTTGTTGGAAGTGCAGTCGCTGTAAATCTGAGGGGAAGAGCTGAATTGAGGGGAAGCTCTGCTGATTTTATCATACAATCATGTGCAAGAAAAAGGTTTTAATTTTTTTTGTGGATCCTTGCATGTGCCCCTCGGATCCACAGCGAAGGCACTTCAAAATGCTTTTTCTGTGCAATTCCAAGTACAATTTGCACTTGTAGTGAAAAATGAATTTGCCTTTGGAAAATAAACCCCCCTATGTTTAATTAACAAGGGACACCAACCTCATTAAGGTTCATTAAAACAACACAAAATATTAAGGTTATTGTGGTAACTTGAAACTACAAAAATAAAATTAAAAAAAAAAAAAAAAACCTTTTGTATAATTTAGCACACATTGTAAAATAGATAGTATTTAAATCTAAAAAAAAAAAAAGATGAGTCCAAAATCTAATTTAATACTTTATTTATGGAGATCTGGCTTTTTAAAAATATCATATTAGTCATGGCATGAGGATAAATCATGAAGAAAGTACTTTGTGAGAACTCTGTGTGAATAAAAAGCACCAAAACAACTTCATTCCTCTCGCATTATAAAGAAAAAAAAAGCGCTGTATTAAAAGATCACAGAAGAGGAATGTGCTAGCTTCAATACGAAGGCTAGTTTTACCAGACCGAGCGCTTCCGTCTTATAATTGCTTCAGAGCATGCGTCAGTTTGAGTTCATCGGACTAGCACACAGACGACCGGTTTGTCCGCTAGAAAGAAGAGTCCGTCGGATAGATTTAAAACATGTTTCAAATCTAAGTCCATCCAACTTTTGAGCAAAGTCCGCTGGAGCCCACACACGATCGAATTGTCCGACGAGATCCAGTACGCCGGACCAAGAATGCCGTAAAGTCCGATCATGTGTACGCAGCATTAGTCTTTCTAATACCTTCTTAACATGGACTCAATGTGATTCAAGAGAAGAGGAGAAAATTAGTATGTCATCTACGTAGACGATAGTAAACACATCAAGGAAGTCCCAAAATACATCATTCACAAAAAGCTGGAAGGTAGCTGCTGCGTTACAGAGTCCGAAGGGCATCACCAAGTATTCAAAGTGCCCAAAACGAGTCCTAAAGGCTTTCTTCCACTCATGCCTTCTTTGATTCTGATCAGATTATATGCCCCTCTTAAATCCAATTTGGAAAAAACACATGCTTCTCGCAGTCTCTGAAACAGTTCAGGGATGAGTGGCAAGGGGTATTGGTTTTTAATAGTTATTTTATTTAAGTCCCGATAGTCAACACAAGGCCGGAGTGTGTGATCCTTCTTTTCAACAAAGAATATTCCCACTCCGGCGGGGGAAGAACAAGGCCGGATAAACCCCTTGTTAAGGTTTTCATTAATGTACTTTTGAAGCTCCTCCAATTCAAGCTCAGAGAGGGGAAAGATTCTGCCAAAGGGAATTTCAGCTCCAGGCAAAAGTTCAATAGGGCAGTCGTACTGTCTGTGAGGGGGGAGAGTGTCAGCATTTTTCTTGTTGAAAACATCTAGGTATTTGTGATAAACTGAGGGCACAAGTTTAACAGTCTCAGGATCTACGTTGATGCAGAGGAGTGGCTCTCTGGAACTGGATGTAGGAGGAAGGCAGTACTCTTTGCAGTAATTAGAAGAAAAATAAACTTCCCCAGAGGACCAATTGATGAGAGGATTATGTGCCCTCAGCCAGGGTTACCCAAGAATAACAGGGAAAAGCGGGGACGTGATGACATCAAGACGAAGGAGCTCCCGATGCCCAGAAGTGGTAAAGCAGGGAATAGGTACAGTCTCTAGAGTAACGGATCCAGATTTAATACCTGAACCATCCGCTAGGTAGACTGAGAAGCTGTTTATCTTGGCACACAAGGGCACTTCATGCATGGTTGTGAAAGAAGAGTCCACAAAACAGCTACAGGCCCCCGAGTCCACGATGGCAGAAACTGTGAGAGTCTTTCCTGCATACTGGAGAGAGATTGGCAGCGAGGTATGGTTCTGCCCAGGGTTTAGAGAAGCAACCATATGAGGTGGAGGAGAGGATCTCCTAAGGTGTCTTCGGGGACAACATCGAAGAAAATGTCCTTCATCGCCACAGTAGAGCTAGAGTTTGAGATGGTGATGACGAGATCATTCCTGTTTGGACAGAGGAGGTCTCAGAAACTGGCGGGTGCAACCTTCTTGACATTAACAGTGTCCTTAGGCATAGCCGCAGAGGAAGGAGGTAACTGGACCTTGGACTGAACAGGTAACAGATGGAGGTTCCTGGCTCTCTCGGACTGTCTCTTGCGCAGGCGGCGATCGATCAGTATACAGAGGTGAATCAAGTCATTCAAGGAGGTGGGTGCATCCACCCTGGCCAGTTCATCCTTGATAGCTTCTGATAAGCCGAGATAAAATTAAAAATCGTAATGCAGAACTATTCCATTTGGTATTAGTGCTCCATAATCGAAAGTCCGAGACATAATCCTCCACAGGCCCGCAGGTGACTCAGAGTGGTTTCGGCAGTCTGTTGACGGAAAAGATCAGCATGCAGTTAAGCCATGGTGGCAAAAAAGGAACTTGCAGAAGTCAAGACAGGATCACGTTGCTCCCGAAGCTGGTGAGCCCAGGCCTGGGGTTCTCCAAACAGCAAAGGGATGAGGAAGCCCACCTTTACTTCTTCGGTAGAAAAGGTGCAGGGTAGCAGAGAAAAATAAAGCTCACAGGCAGGACTGAAAAGTCCTGAATTCTTTACGGTCACCATAGAAGCGCTCAGGTAGGGGTACTCTGGGCTCAGGAGGATAAGAAAGTTCAACATGGTTACAAGTCGAGGTTTGTGCAGCAGAATATTCAGGGACCAGACTGGATGCAGACTGTAGTTGATGGTGGAGTTGAACAAAGTCCATATGTAACCCTTGTACCGCATGAGAGAGTATGGTAACAGTCCGGCAGAGGGTTGATAGAAGAGAGACCTCCCTTTCAGACTCCATTACTGGCTGACTGGTACTGTCACGTACCTGAGTGGAGACTGAAATGACGAGGTCAGCCTCTCCAGCCTCTGTTCCACTCGAAGTGGAACAGAGGGAACCGAGGTCCAGGAGGAACATGAGTGTCTGCAGATGTAGACACGGACACTTGCGGCAGAGGATGCAATCTAGGATGAGCAGGAGAACCGTCAGATCAGGATGGGTAGTCTGGCACCAAGTATCAGCTGGGCTTAAAGAGGCACTCCACTGGAACAGTGGTACTGGAACATTAGGTGGTGTAAGGTTCCTGGTAGATTTGCAGCAAGAGGTCGCAGTCGGTCACAGGAGCGTGGTTGCAGACACTTTAAGAATGATGAGGAGGTACACCAGAGACAGAAACAGGGTCTCAAAGGTAGCCGAGTCTGGTAACAGGTGGGCAGTGCAGTACAAAGCAGCAGGCAGAAGCAGAGTCCAATGGGAAGCCAGGATCAGAAACCGGTAGTCGGAGCAAAAACAGGATCCAGAAGCAGGGTCAAGGCAAGCCAGGTTCATCAACAACAGGGATTCTCAAACTATGGCCCTCCAGCTGTTGCGGAACTACACATCCCATGAGGCATTGTAAAACTCTGACATTCACAGACATGGCTAGGCATGATGGGAATTGTAGTTCTTGAACAACTGGAGGGCCATAGTTTGAAGACCCTTGATCAACAGGTATTAAGCAGGATAATAGCAGGATTCAGATATCAGGGAACAGCTGAAGACCAGTCATCAACGGCCTGGAGTCAGAGCACTTCCTTTAATAGGCCGTCTGGCGCCAATTGGCGTTATGGGCATGCTCCTGCACGTGCACACAGTCCGCCCCGCACGCGTATGCACACTGATGCGCACAGACATCTGCAGACGTCCGTGTGCGCATGCGAGTGCGCACCAAATGGGAACTAATAGTTCTCTTACAGGTGGGGCAGATGAGAAAAGGGGTTACAGTGGTGGGGCAGATGAGCAGATAAGTTCAGTCATAGGACAGATGAGAAGGTGGTTGAGCGGTGAGACAGAAGAGCATGGGGTTACAGCAGTGGAGCAGATGTGCAGGGGGGTACAGTGGTGGGGCAGATGAGAAAGAGGGAACATTGGTGGGGCAGATGAGCAGTGTGGTACAGTGGTGGAGCAGATGTACAGAGGGTTACAGTGCTGGGACAGATGAGCAGGGGGTTACAGTGGTGGGACAGATGTGCAGGGGGTTACAGTGGTGGGGCAGATGTGCAGGGGGTTACAGTGGTGGGGCAGATGTGCAGTGGGTTACAGTGGTGGGGAAGATGTGCAGGGGGTTACAGTGGTGGGGCAGATGTGCAGAGGGGACAGTGATCTGAGGTGTGGTGTTGCAGGAATTGGGGCTGATCTGAGGCATGAGAGTGCAGGATGTTAATTTCTTTCTAATGCTCAAGTAGTTTACAGCATTTACTTTATAAAAAATCCTTTTCGTGATTGAGAGTGTGAAGTTGACTTTTTTGTTATAAAATCGGCACACTCAATTTCTTTGAAAATATTTTTCAGCAGACTGTGCTCAAAAGGTTGCCTACCCCTGTTCTAGCATTCTTAAAAACAAAATAGATGATTAAGAAACAACATTGTTACAAGGACAATTTCTTTGAGAGAAAGATACATTTCATCTCAACATGAAAAGGATATATTTGGGAAGTTACAATTGTGTCATTAGAATCAATGGCTGAAACTTGCATTGGGCTACATAACTAATTCCCTGACAGGCTCCGTTGCTGCATACATGTGGGTTGGCCCCGCCTCCATAACTACCCAATAGGACCCCTCTCCTATAAATTTCAGCTCTAGACTCCTAGCCGTGTTCCTTTTTTGTCCTCCTCCATAGGACCATATGTTTGGTTGTCCTACCTGAAGACAATTCTCCTACGATCAAAAAAAGAGAGAATCTGACAGAAAGTAGTTAAAAAAGGGGATTGCCACATCCCATGAATCTGAAAAAGACCAAAAGATTCCCCTATGACGGGATTTTGGAGGCACTACCATAAATGATGCGATATAAGTACAAAATAATTTTTATTAAAAAAATAGAAGAAAAAAATAATAGACAAAATATGTACAGATCAAATACAAAAAAATATGTACAAATGGATACACCAAGAGCAAAGTACATATGGTTGTAGATACAGATAGCATAACAATGGAGGAAAAACCAAAGATCAAGATATAACAAGTCTCACTGAACCGACGCGTTTCAGAGAATCCTTCATCAGGGTTCACCAAGTGAGAGTTACCATCTATGGAGTTACAAAGTCAAAAAGAGTAATTAAGATCACACACACAACTTAAATGACAATCCCCCCACACCCAATAAAGGTCTGTGTGAAAACCATACTCACTTCCAAAGTACACATGCTATAAAGGTATCCATGGCATAAAATCAGCTTCACAAAGGTCTCCCAGGCCGTGTGCACCTAAAAATCACCTGATGGCTACCCATCCAGGTGGTATTATAGAAAGCTGGTGTGTCAGGAAAAAAATCCCAATTTGTGCTGAAAAACGCGGCACCTGAATATTTGGCGCAGCGTTTGTGCGCAGGCTGGGGTCCAAACGTCTCCGGACCTAGAACCAAGAACACAGCCCTATAAGAAATAATGATTCAAAAAGGAGGAGTAAGCAATGGCAACTAATAGGATCGATAGTAAGTCAGATCCCAAAATGTGTAATAGGATCGATAGTAAGTCAGATCCCAAAATGTGTAAAGAGTATGAATACATATGTAAGGACCAGCAACAGGGAACATACCTGTGAACTAGATCCAAAGGTAAAACCTACAGTCTGTCATGTAGGGGAGAGGAGTGAGGCTGAGAGTCCAGGCTGGCAGCAGGTCAGCTGCAGATTATAGGGGAACCTTGTTCGGGGGGAATAAAGATAACTCTAATATAGGTGAGTGTATTCCAGTAGTAAAAAAGGGAGGCCAATCACACAACTTATGCATGAGAATAGAAAAGAAAAGAAAATGACCCAAGTTGCCAGAAAATATCACCTACTTAGTCAGCCCAGGGACACAGCATCAATCCACCGTCCTCCTCCGATCACAAGATCAGAGTGATTGAGCTAGATATTTATGTCCGCCAGGTTACGCTGTCAGCTGATTGTAATGAGAATCAGCTGAAGAAAAAGTGCCTGACCCGGAGCTCTCTAAGCCCACCCCCCAGCAGCTGACTAGTTGTCAGCTTGGAAAGGGGTATGTACTTGTCTTGTCCAGTCAATGGGCCCCCTGAGTGTGGGCCGCGCCACGCCTCCCTGCAAGCGCCGGCCCCGAAGACGCACCGCGCATGCGCGCCAGCCAAGCTGTAACGCAAGGCAGCGGTAGACGTCACGGCGCCGCGCCTTGGAGCTGCGCGCCGCCGTCCACTCCCACCGGCATGGCAAGCCTGCCCTGGAGACAGCCAAAGGCTGATCCAGGTCAGGGATGAAGGAGCGTCTGTGAGGCAACTCCCCCCAGTGTGTCCCAGAAGGGGACACCCTTGCCGTGCCGGGTTTACGCACAAAAAGAACAGCAACAATGTAAAAAGAGCAAAACATCCATACAATCCATATGAAGAGAGAAAGAAGATCTGTAAAAAAGTAATAGTAATGATATGGCATGCATGCATGGAATTCACGCATGAAATCATACATATATAGCCAAAATTGTACATAAGTTTGACACAGGTGCAACCTCAGCATGGGAGACGATTGTGGAACCGTTACACGGAAAGAAAACATTGTGAGACAACCACAGACCAGGCCCCAACAATTCAGATCTATTCATACTCCAGTCCTGGAGTCTGATCCCGTCGACACCCCGTTAGTGCCCCCATCCCCGGTGTACATGGAGACATTTAATGCAGGTAAGCCCCTCAAGTATCAAAACAGCCCTGTATCATTGTCCCACGTAATATATATGTAAAGGCAACAAAAGCCATTATCAAGGTGAGAACAAATGAGAGGAAAGTATGTGGGCCAGGGTTGTATATGGACCTCCTACATCAGACAATAAAGTAGCATGGGGTACTGACAGGGCAAACACTGAGCAGTAAACCTACTACTCCATGCCCCTGGAATCAAAGCCCTCCAGGAATGGCTTGAAGCAAGTTGTATCATTAAGTCCAGGGGGCCTGGTCGCCCGCAGATTGTAAATCCACCTCAGTTCCAGCTGGAGGAGATCCTAATTCCAATCTCCCCCCTCGAACTGGGGTGTACTCGATCCAAAATCAAAAATTAGATTTTTGGAAACAGCCCATGATGGACCAGGGCAGTGTGTCTCCCCAGTGGTAGATCGGGATCGCATGTCTGCATGCGGTATGCCCTATGCCAGAATTCCAATTTGGTCTTCCCGACATAGAAGCATCCGCAGTCACACCGGAGCATATACACAACCCCCTTGGTCTTACAGTTGGCAAAATGTTTGGGCCTGAAGGCACTGCCATCGGGTAGAGTTGGAATTTTAGTAGCATACATAAATTTACAGTACCCACAGGCCCCACACATAAACGTGCCCTTGTATTTACAGTGCTGAGCAAAATTCTCATCCCTGAATTCGCTCCTCACCAGCCTGGAGGACAATGAGGTAGCCCTCCTGAAAGTAAAGAGTGGACTCTCGGGAAGGATTCTATTCAAATTTGGGTCCATAGTAATAATGTGCCAAAACTTGGACACAATTCTTTTAACCTCTGCGTGTTGATTGCAGTATTTGGTGATAATGCGCAGAGGATTATCCTGGTTCTTGTGTTTCTGCGAATAAATAAGGGCATGTCTTGTATGCGTGGTAGCTCGCCTATAAGCCTTTTTGAGAGAGGTATGTGAGTATCCTCTTTCAAGGAGTCTTGCGCGCAAATTGTCTGCTTCGATTTTAAAGGTCGCTTCGTCAGTACAATTTCTGAGCACCCTAAGGTACTGGCTGTATGGTATAGACCTAATGAGGCTAGGTGGATGAAAGCTAGAGGCATGTAGGATGGTGTTCCCAGCAGTGGCCTTCCGATAGAGGCCACTGCTGAGTCTACCACCCTGACCTCTACAGACCATGACGTCCAAAAAGGCAATCTCACTGCGACTCGATGACATAGTAAAAGTAAGATTAAAGCGGTTCTTATTCATGCACTCTAGGCATGAATGCAAGAGCTCTATGGGGCCATCCCAGATGGTGAAAATGTCGTTGATGTATCTGAACCACAAAAGGAAGTGGTTCGTATACATCGACGAGTTCTCATCACTGAGAAATGTGGTTTCCCATTCCCCCAGGTACAGGTTCGCGTAAGATGGGGCACAACAAGTCCCCATCGCCACTCCCTGTACCTGGAGGAAATGGGAGCCATCAAAGGTAAAAATATTGTGATACAGGATATAGTCCAGCAACTGTAGGATAAATTCATTGTAGGCCCAATCTCCATCCCGTCTCTGGTATATGGCCCTCTTGACAGCTCTAAGCCCCCCAACATGGGGAATAGAGCTGTACAAGGCCTCTACGTCAATAGTCACCAAATATGCATTTTTTGGTATTGTGAGATTTTCAATAATATTGAGGAAGTGTATAGTGTCTTTTACGAAGGACCGTAGACTGATAACATGGGGTTTGAGGTATTCATCAATTAAACGACTTGCGTTTTCACTGATGGACCCTCTACCGGAGATAATTGGTCTCCCAGTTGGATTATGACTGTCTTTGTGAATTTTTGGTAATGAATAAAAGGTTGGTACAACCGGAAATTTGACTCTGATGTATTCCCAAGTGGTTTTATTGATAACTTTACTGTTATATGCTGTATCCACCAAAGAATAATATTCTTGGTGGAATCTATTCACCAAATCTCTCGTAATTTTCTTGTACCATTTCTTATTCATTAAAATTTTTTGACACATCGAGATATATTGAGCATTGTCCATCAGGACAATGTTGCCCCCCTTGTCAGAGGGTTTGATAACTATTGATTTGTTGTCGCTGAGCTCCCTGAGTGCCTGTCTGTCTGCCATGTTGATGTTAATCGTTTTGGGAGTACGAATGTGTAGCCTATCAATCTCTCTATATACCAGTTTCAGAAACGTGGAAATGTTCGGGTTGGAACTGGGGGGGTGGAAATTGGACCGACTTTTTGTTAAGTTTGGACCCTTGTTTTGACTCCTGAGCCGACCCTTCCTTGTTGTCCAAAGGAAGAGATAGCACTGTGGGCAAGTCAATGCGGTCAATAAGATCAGCCGTGTCACTTTCCTCCAGGAGCGACACCAGCTGATCAATAGCCTGATTTTCTTGAGGTGTTAAATCTATGGATCCCTGGGGTTTTTGATACATGTTCTTTAACATGAGTTTACGTGCAAACATTTCTAAATCTTTGACAACCTCAAACCTGTCCATGTTTTCATTTGGGCAGAATCCGAGTCCTTTCTGGAGTATGCAAGCTTCACTATCCGTAAGAACGTGGGAGGAGAGATTGACGATGCTTAAAGACACAGCAGGTCGATCGACATCGTTAGAAATACGCTCCCCCCTATCACAATCTAAGTTCTGTTTGTGATTGTGTTTAAAAGTGTCTCTGCTAAAGGGACCATTTACTGTCTATCCCCTCCCTGGTGAGTGGTTCTAGACCTAGTAACCGGAGGTGAGTTTGTGTTACCCACCAAAGGTACTATAGGGGCAGAGGCAGAACAACTGCTTGCCCCTAATGGTGCCCTACCTGCGACCGAGGGCATGTTATGGGGACCATCGGTTGTATTCGTGTTGTGTGTCCTGGATCCCTGAGGTCTATTGTCACCTTGGTTGGAACGGGGTACCTTTTTGTTCTTAGAAGAGACCTGTGAGGAAACAGAGGAAACACTTGAGGAAGAATTGGATATGGCAGAGTAGTGGTCCCTCCGGTTTCTAAACCTATTAAAGTTTTTGGGCTGTAGTTGGTTCCATTTGTAAGCCCTATTTTCTTCAAAGGCACATCGATCCCTACTGAGTTTACTTTCCTTTTTGATAAGGATATCTTTATTAAAATCCTCCAGATGTTTCTTAAGTTTTAATTCCTTATCCATATATATTTTGTGGGTCTGTAGCAGTTGGAGTTTCAAACAGATGGTCTGTATGTCGCCATCCAAGACGTTCGACCGCTTTTGGTATTCAGTAATAAGGAGTTTCATCATATCTTTAGAGCATGTACGTAGGATTTTTTCCCATGCATTTTTTAACTCAGTGTCCAACCCCTCAAGGTTGGGGAAAATTTGGACCCTGAATCCCAATGGGTTCATGTTATCATTAATATAATCCCGAAAGGACCTAATGTGCCAGTACAGAGACGACTTTTTCTCAAGAACTTTGGTAAGTTTAAAAAAATAACAATTAATTTCAGATTCAATGTGCTCGTTCTTACCATACTCATCCAAGTAGCCGGACATGAGGCTGTCCCAGTTACTCCCCGTGCAATTCGCCATAGTCTAAAAAGTTGTATTTGAAAAACAGTAAACACAGAATCTATAATAACCTCAAAAGAGATCACTATGACAAAAGCAGTTTATTCTAGTACGATCAAGATCGGCTGCACGATATGGTGTCACGTCCCTTCAATAAGCCTTGACTGTTAAGCAGGATATGGAGTGTATTTGCAGAGTAGCGCTGAAGAGCTGGAAGCATGTCTGCCATCGAAAAACAAGTGCGCACAGGCCTGATTGCCTAGCAGTTTGTAGGTGGCCATTGTCTGCCTTGAAGTCCGGTGTGTATGTCTATGCGGTATCCTCGGCCGAATCGATCGTAGGTGATGGTAAGAAAGTGTCGCCTTCAAGGCAGCAGTGTTTGTATATGTTATTTGGTTTTATTTCATGTATTTCCTGCTTCTGATGTCCTATGCATGGCGGCTGGTTCCCTGTGTGTTTCAGCCGCCGCTCTACCTCTTCTTCCAGATTCCACCATCGCTCTGAGCATTTGCAGTCCCGGAACGAAAGTGAGGCTTGGTTTGCACATGTGCACGAGTCTCTCGGGCCTAGCGCCACCATGACGTCACGTGGCACCACATTTAAATCCTGGGGAAGCCTGAAGAGCCTCGGGAATCATCGTGGGCTTACGCTCATCTTCCCTGAGCATCTGCAGAGTCTTTCTCAGGAAGGTACTAGTGCTAAAAGGGTTTATGCCTTCCCTTTTCAGCCCTTCTAGGTCTGATCATTGGCACAGTTCCTGCAGAAGGAGCAGGTCTTCCAAATCTCACCACCAGCACTCCTCCTCTGGTTCTAGACACCATGGATCCTCTTCTAAGTCCAGACATCAAAATAGAGGCTCTCCTCACCCCCCTCATCTCACAGTAAGAGGCCGGAGATATATTGTTGGGGATGCAGGGCCCCGGTTCCTGCCAGCAAGTCTCTCTGTGACCTTTGTTTCTCTAAAGCAGCTAACAAGAAGGAAGATGCAGACCAATACCTGGAAACATTAATTAAGTGTGTCATGAAAGAGTCGCTGCAGGAGAAAGACGCTGGAAAGCCTCGTGATTCTCCTCTAGACCCACTGATCTCCCTGTCAGGAGAGGGACAAGTCCATGAGACGTGGGAGTCTTCCCAACCTAGTCACTAGTCAGCTCCCCCTTCAGATAGCGGGTCGGAAACAGAAGATCCTGGGATGGGGTTTGAATACCCTTTGGCTCCTTCTCTAGTGAAAGCTGTTAAAGAAGCTCTGAATTGGGAAGACCCAGTAATTTCTCCTCCTAAACAGAGAAAAATTTTCAAACAGCTCAGTAAGGAGCGTCAATATTTTCCTTTTCTCACTGAAGTAGGTGCTATAATTTCTGAAGAATGGGGCAAAATGGATAGAAAAAAGCTCTATGCAATCAAAAATTTCAAAACTATATCCATTCACGGAAGAAGAGGTTAAACACTTTGAGTCAGCTCCCTTGGTGGATGCAGCATTAATGAGACTTGTGAGGTATGTGACTCTTTGGTCTCATTTAAAGATCCTTTGGAGAGATGGATTGATTCCGACCTAAAACGGATTTATTTGACATCAGGCACAGTTTGCAAGCCTGTCCTGGCCTTAGCAGCAGTCTCTAAAGCCTTGGAGGCATGGTCAGACAATGTGGACGAGTCTCTTAGAGGTACTTCTGAAGAGGTAGCGAAGAGCTCCCCTATTCAGGAAATCAGGCTGGCATCCGCCTTTCTGGGGGAGGCCTCTATTGATGTTATTCGCCTAGTGGCCCGGGTGATGTTGTCAGCAGTCACCGCCCATCGTGCCTTGTGGCTCCGTCCCTAGTTGGCGGATCCAGCGTCTAAACAAGCTTGGTGCCGTACTCCCTTTGAGGGCATGTCTCTTTTGGCAACAAGCTTGATAGCGCCATAACCCGGGCTACGGGTGGTAAGTCAGGGTTCCTCCCTCTGGATAGGCGTTTACAGAACCAGAAGCGCACCTTTCAGAGAGCACAAAATACCAATAGTGTAAGGGAAGTGCACAGCTACAGGCTGGTCATGAGTTTACAAGATCTTGGAAATCCAGGGAGACCTCTTTTAAAAAGCCCACAAAAAGTGCTTCCTCTGGTAACTGAGATTCCACTAAGTCCTTTTGAAATTGGGCCCCCTCAAACATGTCAGGTGGGGGCTCGCCTTCTCCACTTCCGGCATGTTTGGGCGGCCTCAATTCGGGACTTCTGGACCGTCAAGACCACACCTGGGTCTTCAACAGCACTCCCAGGCTCAGATTTATGCCTACAAGTCTTCCATGTTCAGAAGAAAAGAAACAAGTTCTGTTAGCTTACGTAAGCTCTTTATTGGATCAAGGTACAGCCATTTCTGTTTCAGATGGCAAGCGAGGCGAAGGCATATATTCCCCTCTATTCTTGGTGCAGAAAAAGAATGGCACCTGGAGGCCAGTCATAGACTTGACTCATCTCAACTGGTTTATTCGAAAGGAAAAAATCATGATAGAGTCACTATTAACGATCCAGCAGTCGGTCCATCCAGGGGACTGGTTGGTGTCAATAGACTTGAAAGATGCCTACTTTCATGTTCCAGTGGCAGCAGACTTCCAAAAGTTCTTTCGCTTTGCAGTAGGCGATCAACACTTACAGTTTACCTGCCTTCCTTTTGGTCTCACGACATCGCCTTGGGTGTTCTCCAAGGTTCTGTTAGCTGTTGTTGCTCTGTTCCGAGTCAAAGGAGTTTGTCTTCATCACTACCTAGACAACCTCCTCCTTCTAGCTCAGGACAAAGGTCAACTTCTAGAGCACAGAAGCCTAGTTATTTCCACTCTCCAAGAGTTTGAGTGGCTCCTGAATCTGGAGAAAAGTCACCTAAATCCATCATAATCTCTTGTATTCCTCGGTGCCCACTTCAACACGCTGGAAGGCACCATCTCACTATCCGAGGAGAAGATTGTGGTGACCCGGGACAGGATCCGCTCAACCCTCTCTTCATCTCACCTGTCCGCTCTTCAATGTCTGAAAGTGATTGGCACAATGGCAGCCACCATTCTCATGGTGAAGTGGGCGCAGTGGCACACTCGCCCATTTCAAAAAGGGTTCCTCCAACAATGGGATTCCCCCAGCAAGAGTCAGGGCATTCTCCTCACCCCACCCATTAAGGTGTCCCTTCTTTGGTGGCTCCAAGGGAAAAATCTTTGCAAATGCCACTCGATCCTTCCCATCACATGGGTTACAATAACCTCAGATGCCAGCAATCGGGGCTGGGGGCTTATTGCCTATCCAAAATGGCTCAGGGCAGATGGAACTCACCATCTCAAGGGATTGTGTCTAATATACTAGAATTGCGGTTAGCCTTTCAGGGGCTCATGTCTTTCCGCCATCTAATAGGAAACTCCTCAGTGATGCTTCAGTTGGACAATACAACCGCGGTGGCTTACATAAGGAAGCAGGGTGGAACTCGCAGCTGGTCTCTCCTACGAGAGGTGGAGCCAATCGTGAACTGGGCTCAGAGGAATTTGTCCAACATTTCGGCAGTTTACATTCCAGGGGTTCAGAATGTACAGGCGGACTTTCTTTCTCGTGTTCAAATGAACAATGAGTGGTCTCTACACAAAGAGGTGTTCAAATGGCTCCTGACACTGGGAGTGTCTCCAGAAGTGGATCTCTTTGCATCCCCATGCAATTACAAGCTGACCAAGTACTATTCGAGGTTCCAGGATCCCCAAGCTTATGGGATAGATGCCCAGACCGGACCGGACCGGAGGTTCAGCGAGGCATATGCCTTCCATCTGGTACCTGTAATACTCCAGTTTCTCCACAGGCTCAGAACAGAGGAGATGGAAGTCATAGCAGTAATTCTGTTCTGGCCCAACAGGCCATGGCTTCCCCTCTTAACACTTCTCAGTTATCGAGACTCAATTCCTCTACCTCTCAGGCCAGATCTTCTGTCCCAAGGCACAACCCGGCATCCATGTCCAGCTCATCTACACCTCAGGGTCCGGTTTTTGAGAGGGGAAGGCTCGAAGCCTTAGGTTGTCCAGAAGAAGCCATTCCGACTCTTCTTAATGCCAGAAGGAAAAGCACTAATAGAGTTTACGAGCGTATCTGGTCCAAGTTCACAGAACACATGTCCTCTAGACCTAATCCTTGTTGTTCTCCAGAAGTCCAGGATAGCCTTAGCTTTCTGCAAACAGGTTTGGATTTGTCTCTAGCGGTAAGTTCACATCGTGTACAAAGATCAGCCATCTCAGCATTTACAGGAGTTTCATGGGCTAATCACTCCCTGGCTTGTCAATTCTTCAAGGGTGTTATCAGACTTAGACCTCAAAGAAAACCGAGGTTTCCCAAGTAGGATCTTCCTCTTGTTCTAGATTTCCTTTCCACGCTTGGAACAGATCCTGACAAACCTCTATCAGTCAAAGACCTTACACTCAAGACTGTCTTCCTGGTGGCAGTAACTTCAGCCAAAAGAGTGTCTGAAATCAGAAATTTAGGTTCAAAAGAGCCTTTCCTGACCTTTTTTTCCAGATAGAGCAGTGTTAATTGCCATGCTGGGCTCAAATCCTAAACATCTATTTTTCACGAAAATCAAGAAATTGTGTTGCCTACCTTTGGGACAACAGAGGGTCAAGATGTACATCCCCTTCATGTGGGACATACTTTGAGTCAATATTTGGAAGTTACTGAATCTTTTAGGCAAAAGGACTTTCTTTTCATTCTTCTACATGGAAAAAACAAGGGAAAATGGGCCTCAATTAGATCCATTTCTGCTTGGATAGTACAGACCATTCAAAGGGCTTATAAAGCAAAGGGCCTGGCTCCTCCAGAGGCAGTGACACACTCAGCTCGGAGTATCTCAACCTCTTGGGCGGCCTCTCGTTGTGTTGTGCCTGAAGTTATATGTAGAGCTGCCTCTTGGTCATCTATTAATACTTTTGTGTCTCACTATTGTGTTGAACCACTCGCTTTGTCATCCGTTAATTTTGGTTTGCAAGTGCTGTCAGTTGACAGTGTTAAATACATTTATTTTTCTTTGCTCAGCATTGTTCCCACTCGGGTGTGTTTGGCGAGTTATTTCCCACATGTATGCTGCCATGGAGCCTGTCAGGAAAACAGAAAATTTATATCAAATACTTACCGTAATTTTCCTTTCCTGACAGGCTCCATGGCAGCAGGATTCCCTCCCAATGCTTGGAGTAGGCTAGTTACGAAACACGGCTAGGAGTCCAGAGCTGAAATTTATGGGAGAGGGGTCCTATTGGGTAGTTACGGAGGCGGGGCCAACCCACACGTATGCTGCCATGGAGCCTATCAGGAAAGGAAAATTACGGTAAGTATTTGATATAAATTTTCTGTGTTTCACTCCCAAAAAAACGCTCTTTAACCCATCGCTTATTTTGGTATTTACGCTTGGTAAAAAAAAAAGCATGGGAGTTAAAATGAGAGTAGTTTGCATGTTTGAGCATGCTCAGTTGTGCTGGCACTTAGTTGTACAGAGACGGGGAGTTTATCTCTTCTCAGCCTTTTAAAGATATTTCAGTGTAGAAATCACTTTTTCACACACTTTAAAAGCAGATCATCTTTAAAAAATATACCACATAATTCAGTACCATTTAGGCGATCATATCATGCTCTAAACATTATTTCCATGTGTAATTCTCCAGGTCCTAACAAGAGTAATGCCGCGTACACACGGTCGGACTTTTCAGCTACAAAAGTCCGACAGCCTGTCCGACATACTTCCGGCGTACCTTCGGCGGACTTGCGGCAGACTTTCTAACGAACGGACTTGCCTACACACGACCACACAAAAGTACGACAGCCTAGTACGCGGTGACGTACACCAAGTCCGACAAGACTATAAAACGGAAGTTCAATAGCCCGTACGACACCCTTTGGGCTCCTTCTGCTAATCTCGTGTTTATCTCGTGTTAGTAGAAGTTTGGTGAGAGACGATTCGCGCTTGTGAGACTCGTATTTTTCAGTTCGTTTTAACTGTTGTTCAGTCTGTGCTTGTGAGGTTTGTATCTGCTTTTCAGTGCGTTTGGTCAGTTGGCATTGAGAAATCTTTGTTTTATTGGCCGCTCGTTCCTGATTTTCAGGTCGCTCTTCACAGGCCTTGCTGTTCTTCAGTGCATTCTGTTTAGTGCGTTCTGACCAGCCGACCGTTTTGAAACCATGTTACCTGTACGTACTCGTCGTCGAGCTCGTGCATTGTATGTGTTTGGTGCTGTAGTTTATTCTTCAGACCAAGACCAGTCCATGAACAGGGCGAGGAGGAGTTCATGGACCAAGAATTGGTTGCTCCAGCGTGACCAGTTCTGTCACATGCCATTGCTCCGTGAGATCCGTGAGAATAATCCTGAGGATTTCAGGAACTTTCTCCGGATGACGGACCCCGTTTTTGACCGTTTGTTGGCTTTGCTGACCCCCTATATCAGCAGGCAGGATACCTGCATGAGGCAAGCCATCACTCCGGAGCAGAGGCTGGTCGCTACCTTGCGGTATTTGGCCACAGGGAGAAGCCTGCAGGACCTTAAGTTCTCGACAGGCATCTCCCCCCAGGCTCTGGGGATCATTATCCCAGAGACCTGTTCTGCCATCATCCAGGTCCTGCAGAAGGACTATATTAAGGTAAGATATTTTTCTTTTATTAGCATCACATGTTCTTTTATGTAATCTTTGATAATGTAATGTATTTCTTGCTTCAAACACTACTTACCATCATTGCAATATAGTGTGAATGTCCCCTTTTTATCCTCACACATGCTTGATTTTTTTCCTGTTTTTTTTTTGTCATGCATGTATATTTTCTTTCAATAACCTCCCCAGCATGCAATGATGGGAACATATCCACCTAGTCTACTCATTTTGAATGTATTTTGTTTGAGTGTATTTAGTGTGCTGATAATTAGCAATTAGCTAGATTTCCCAACCCCCCCCCCCTCGTAAAAATTTGCTTGAATGTTCTGTGGTGTTGATTTGTCTAAAGCAAATCTATGTTGCACTTTGCAAAATGCATGTGCACTCTACAAGTGCATTTGTTCCAGTGCTTTAGTAAATGAGCAGAAGCTCTGCTGATTTCCATCATCAAATCATATGCAAGCCTCAAAGTGTTTTCATTAATTGCCCTTGCATGTGATTGTGTACTCCTTGCAACATGAATGCCTTTTTACATTACCTCATTTACTGTAAGCTGGTTAGCAACTGCACCTGCAGAGTGCGACAACTGCAGTCTTGTAGCCTTTTTAGTCCCTAAATTCCTGCGTGTCCTAAAAGTAATCTTTTTTAGGGATTTCCCACCCCCCTAAAATGTAATCAATGTTCCATCAGAGGGGGTGAGCAATCTGATAAGTGTGCCTTTCCATATTAGTTATTCCAGAAGAATTAAATTATTTAATGTTATACTGATGCTGGGGAATAATGTTTTTAATTGTATAATTTTCTTGCAATGTTAGCTTCCAAATTAATTGATTTTGGTTTTCTTGTTTGATTCCCCAGTTTCCTTCAACGCCACAGGAATGGCAGACTGTGGCATCCCATTTTGCCAGCCGTTGGGACTTTCCCAATTGTGGAGGGGCTATAGATGGGAAACATGTCCACATCGTGCCACCACCCCATTCGGGGTCATACTATTTTAATTATAAAGGGTTCCACAGTATTGTTTTAATGGCGGTGGTGTCGGCACACTATGAATTTTTATATGTGGACGTGGGGAAGAATGGCCGGATGTCGGATGGAGGAGTATTTGCCCAGACGGAGTTCTGCCAGCGTCTCCAGAGTGGTGGCCTGGGATTGCCACCTGATGCGGATAATGTGGAAGGACTCCCCTTTGTCTTCATTGCCGATGAAGCCTTCGCTCTCAGCAAGCACCTCATGAGGCCATTCCCCCAAAGAACCCTCACCCCGGAGAGGAGGGTTTTTAATTTCCGGCTGGCCAGAGCTAGAAGAGTGGTTGAGAATGCGTTTGG